>NW_004955461.1:2516382-2769079 GCF_000276665.1 Chinchilla lanigera
GAGAGAGAGAGAGAGAGAGAGAGAGAGAGAGAGAGAGAGAGAGAGAGAGAGAGAGAGAGAAGGAAAAGGAAAGGGCTTGGAGAACAGGAATTTGAAATTACCCATAACTGCATGAAAGAAAGCAAAGTTCAACATCCCATAGTTGTATAAAGATAAATACAGACCAAAGCGTTATTCACTACCAAGTCAGAAAATATTTTTATACTAATAGATTCTACAGTGGCCTGGGTATGATGAAATGAAGTAATTCATGCAGTTGCTCAAAATGTGTATTTATTAACCTCTCTGAAAAGCTGCTTTTCAGTACTACTGAAAGCTTTCAAAATAGCTGTAGATTCTATCCTCAGAAATCTGCAGGACAGGAACACCAGTAATGGATAAGGATTTCTGTATAGACATGTTTATTATACTATTATTTGTAGACTAGCAAAAGAAGAAGAGAAGGAGGAAGAGGAAAAAAATAACGTTTAACTCTTTTTTTTTCTGTTTCTTGTGATATTGGGGATAGAATCTAGGGCTTTTGTTAAGTCACTAAAACTTGCAAACCTCCTGCCTCAGCCTCCCAGAGTGCTGGGATTATAGACATGCACTGTCATGCCCAGTTCATGGGGCTTACTCTTGATATAATTTTAAATAATAGTAATAAAAACATAATAATTTAATTTTTGCCTCAATTAAAGGCCAATATATTAGATAGATGTATATAGCTATAGGCATAAACCCAGATCTAGATTAAAGACTGAACAGAAATTCACCAAAATATTACATAATTATTTCTGCATAGTTGTTTGTATACACGAAAGGAAACTGCTTATAAGAAAATTGCATTATTGTCTAACTTGTAAATACCCAAAAAATGGGAAAGACAGTATATGGTGAAATAATATTCTCAACATGCTGAGAGAATACCACACTCTCTCTGCAACTGTACACACAGAAAGGGTAGAGTGTGGGCCCAGAGATGGGCCCATCAGAATTAAATCCAGATCAGAAATAGCAGAGGAGTTACATAGGAAACTGAGTTGAAGCACTGTGCAGTTTTACATTGCTCAAGAGCATAGAAAATGTACTGAATGTAGAATTTGTTAGCATAATACATGTATTAAAAGAGGTAAATAAATACTAAAAATGCATCACAGGACATATAGCTATCAAATAAGTCCAGTAAAATGAAAAGAGAACTGGAAAAAGAATCCTAAATCAATCAAAATGAAGTCAAGAAAGAAACAATGCAAAGAAACATAAAACAACCAGAAAGTATAAAATCAAATTATTCAAATACATCCAATACATCAGCATCTTAGTCTGTTCCAACTGCCATACCAAAGTTCTATACCCTGGGTGGTTTATGTAACAGAAATTTATTTCTCAGTTTTGGAGGCAAGGAATGAGACAAAATGTTTGAATGCCTTACCATAAAGAAATAAATGTTTGAGGAGATGTATATGTTTAACTTGACTTAAAACCTACACAGTGTATACATGTGTTAAATATTATGAGACACCCAATAAGAAGGTACAATTTTTTATGATTTTGTGTATGCATTTTAAAAATTAATTTAAATTTCAGAACTTCAACACTGCCTGTTGCAGGGGCCAGGGATGCCTGCTTTGGTGTTGGACTCAGGCTCACTTCTTGGTCTGTAAATGGGCACCTTCTCTGAGTATTCACAGTGTTCCCCTCTTTTAATTCCATCCAGTGTACACGCCTGTTGGATGGTGCCATGCACAATCAGTGTGTGTCTCCCTCCTCGGTTTGCTGGCCTACCTGCCAATTATCTTTGGAAACATCCCCAGAGACACACCTAGAAGTGTGTGTTACTAATGTAGCAAGTGTCTCCTAATCCAGTCCATTTGCTAATCATGATTAACCATTGCAGGATATAGAACCACAAAAACAAAATGACTACTATGAATATATTTATATGAATCTCACTTTGGGACATATAGTAAACATTGGCAACTCAGATACTGCAACATATTAAAATAAAAACACGCCATGATGAATTTGTCTCTCAAGTTAAGTTTGGCTTGATATTAGAAAATGGATTTATTGATATTTGTCATATTAAAATAGAAAACAATTATCTGAAAAGGTATATAAAGAGTATTACACAATGTTCAAGATTCATTCATGACAAAATACAATAGTTTAAAAAACTCAAACTAAAAATACATGAGAAATCTCTCAACCAAATCAGACCTTTCAGTTAAAATAACACAAACAAGGGGCTGGGGATTTAGCTCAGCAGCACAGCGCCTGCCTGCAAGTGCAAGGTCGTGAGTTCAATTCCTGGTAGCAGAAGAAAAACAAAAACAAGAAAAAACCCTAAAATAACACAAACAAAAAACTGTAACCACCTTAAACTCATGATCAGGTGTTGCAGGCTTGTTTCTTTTGCTCTGCTTTGTTTGTCTTGCCATGCTAGAGGTTGAACCCAGCCTTCATGTGGGCCATGCAATCACTTTGCCACTGAGTTACATCCCAGGCCATTCCAGTTGAGATAAAGCGAGAAGACATCCCACATCCTTTCTCTGATTCAGTGTAGGGGGAAGAATACAAAACAAAATATATTCAGATTGGAATTATTAAGAAAGTCTAGAAAGCTTCCTCCATACAAATCAACACACAGGAAGTGAACTAAGGACTCAGATTTCTCAGAGGATGCAGTGTGGGTATTTCTGAGTCCTCGGTGTTGTGCTTCTGTCCTAAGCATCCTCAGAGGCTCTCGAGTGTGGAAGATGCTCCCCAGATGATGGCGCTCTGGAGAGGGACAGAGCCCTCACTAGGTAGGTTCTCACAGAAAGTAGTTAGGTCACTGGGGACACGCATTTAAAGAACGTATTGAGACCCTGACTGTTGTTTTGCATCCTTGGCTCTTGAGAACAGGTCTCTGTCTCCTTCACCACACACTGTCCTCAGGATGTACTATACCCCCACAAGCCCAAAGCGATGGGGCCATGTGACCATGGACAGAAACCTCTAAAACTGGGAGAAACTTTTCCTCTTTTTAAAACAACTTTCTCAGGTAATTTTGTCACAATGATGAAAAGCTATCCTCTTTCCACCAGATGTGGTGATGTGTGCCTGCAATTCCAGTGCTCAGGAGGCTGACGCAGGAGGAGGATCATCATGAGTTCAAGGAGAACCTGGGCAACATAGTGAGTTCAAGTCCAGCTTGAACTATATAATGAGACCCTATATCAAATACCCCACCCCAAAAAAGAAAAGTAACATGTTTCCATTGAGGACATTTTTTTTACATCCTGGATATTATAAATCAAATAAGTATTTAAAAAATGTGAAATGTAGAGGGGGTGGAGGGGGAAAAAAGCAGAGCAGCTAAGAACCATGGGCCCCAAGAAAGAGCATAGTGGTAAATATCTCGGGTTTTCTTTTTGTTTTTTAATTCATATGTCTCACTCTTCAAGTTGAAGAGGGAGGTAACCCAGAAACACAGTTTAGACAAATAAAATCCCCCAAAACAAATATTTCTAACCAAAGGGTGAAAGATGTATAGCAAGACAAAATCTTTTAGACAGTGACTGTTGTCCTCTATCAAAATCCTGTAGAAAAATCAGTAACCTCACCCCGACTGATGCCAGCAACAGCCAGGAAGGGAGCTTAGATTTCCACACTCATCGGATTGTAATAAGACCCTCCCCAGGCCCCAATGTGAGTAGACAGCTGGATTTCCACCCACCTCGCAATAAGGACGGGAGCCCCTTGTGCCAGGGTGGTGTCAGAGAGCTAGTGGAGCCCAGACTTTCACCGCTGCCCAACAACCATGCAGCCAGCCTCTGAGTCTTCAGCAGACACCAGGAGGAGAGCAGTGAAGGGTCCCTCTTACTCCACCCAGGGAGGTGTCAGTGCAGGCCCAGTGGGGGAAGGGAAGGTTCCCACCCCTACCAGCACCGCCAAAGAAATCCTCTGTCCAGCTGAGTATCCACCAAGGCCATGGGGATGTTGAATCTCTGTCCACCTGGGGGGAAGGGGAGCAGCCCCCTTCCCCTGCCAGAGAAGTCTGGGCAGCCAACTAAAGCAGCAACCTTAAGATTCGAATTCATAATACTGAAAGTGTCTGCATTTCATTCAAACATCGCTCGTCATGCAAAGAACAAAGCACATTTCAACTCGAGTGAATAAAAAAGATAATCAATAGATGCCAACACCAAGACGATGAAGATGCTCGAATTATCTCATGAAGATTATAAAGCAGCCATCAAACACTTCAGTGCCGGAAATAAAACATCTTAGGAAAGAAATTGAAAGTCTCAGGGCAAAAAAAGTATGAGCTATACAGAAAAACAAAGTGGAAATTTTTGAACTGAGAGATAAAATTAAAAAGAGATAAAAAAATAACTAAAGTCTGAAATTCCTCAATAACACAATAAAGAGAAAAGAGAAAAGAACTGTGAAATTTGAAGGTAGAAAGTTTCCAAGGCCAACAGAGAAAATAAACTGGGGAAGGGTGCAGAAATGGACCCTCCGAGGTTAAGGAAAGATCTGATGTTCATGCCTTAAAGTAGAAAAGGACAGGGAAGAGAACAAGCTGAACAGCACCTCAATAACATAAAGGCTAAATGCTTCCCAAATTTGGCCAAAAGCTCAAATACTGAATCAACTACAAGCAGGGTAAATCCAAAGAAACACGTCCCAAGACACAGCATAGACAACTTTCTGGAAACTAAAGCTAAAGGAAAAAATCTTGAAGGCTCTGAGAAAGAAATGATACATTTCTTGTGCAGAAAAGCAATATGAATTATGGCATGTTTTTCCACAGAAATCATGTAGGCTAGAAAGGAGTGGCTGAATGTTCTTTCAAGTGCTAAAAGGAAAAAAGTCTTAACCCTACATTCTATATCCAGCAAAAGTGTTTTTCTGCAATGGACAATGTGACATTCTCAAAATGAAGATAAAATAAGAGTTTTTTTGTTTTGTTTGTCTGGGGTGGGTTTGTTTGTTTTGTTTGCTTGCTTGCTTTACAGTCATTACAGTTACCTTAAAAGACTGACTAAAGGAATTTCTCTAAGCAGAAGGGGCATGTTGAAAACAAGATTTTGGGGGGCTGGGGATTTAGCTCAGCGGCAAAAGCGCCTGCCTGGCAAGCACAAGGTTGTGAGTTCGATTCCTGGTACCGGAAGAAAAGACAAAAGACAAAAAAAAAAAAAAAGAAAACAAGATTTTGGGAACTTTGGAATGAAGAGAAAAACAAAATAAAAATTAAAGCTAAAATTTTCAAATATTCCTTTCTTTTCAAGTTTTTTAAACTGTTTGAAAATTGAAGGAAGACCAGGCATGGTGGTACATTCCTGTAATCCCAGCACTCAGGAGGCTGAGGAAAGAGGATTATTGTGAGTTCGAGAGCAACCTAGGCTATGTAAGTGAGCTCAAGGCCAGCCTGAGTTGCATACCAAGACCCTGTCTCAAAAAGACAAAAATGAAAAAATTGAAAAATAAAATTAATTTAAAAAAAAAGAAAATTGAAGCAAAACTTAGAATATTGTCTTCTGTGGCTGTAAAAGGTACAGAGAAAACATCTACAACCTGATTGTAGCTGGGGATATATCAGAACATTAGGTTTCCACACTCTAGTTGACCTGATAAAATTTCAATGCCAGCAGACTTTCATAACCATTTAGTATCCATAAAAAACATTCAAAACTAATGCAAAGAAATAAAATTAAAATATTGTAATCAAAATTCAATTTTTAAAAAAATGTTCAGTACCTCACAGTAAGAAAAGGATAACAGAAAAATGAAAACTAAGATAAAAACAGAATCAAAGTATAAAATGAAAGGCTTAACTAAAAATAGTGTCAAAAGTTTTAGCCAGTAGATTATCAAGAGGAAAGGAAGTAATACTGAAAGATTTTCTTGCCATGAATACTGAAAAGAAAAAAATTGAACTCTCTGTATCACAGATGACATGACTATCTATATGGAAAATCTCCAGCAATCTATAAAAAAGATCTCAAGCACTAATAAGCGAGTTCAACAAGGTAGAAAAATACATGATAAACATACAAAGATCAGTTGTACTTCTATGCACCAAACATGAACACATGGGTATTATAATGACAAATATAACATAATAATCACTGAATGTAAGTAATGCTTAGGTGTAAATTTAACCAAATATGTACAGAACTTGTACATGAAAATTACAAAATATTGCCTTAGAAAACAAAAGTACACAAACATAAAAAATAATCAATATCACTAGCCATCAGAGAAAGAAAATTAAAAACATATTGTCAAGCACATATCTATCAGAACAACTAAAATGACAAATATTACCAATATTAAATTTATCTACCTCTCAAAAAAATCATCCAACCCAGAGAAATAAAATTTCAGTTCACATAAAAAATTGTACAAAACTGTTCATAACAGCTTTATTCATAAGATTCCAAAACAGAAAGGCTCCATATGCCCTTTAATAGGTAAGTGATTACTTTGGCACATCCAGATCTTGGAGTATGGCTTAACAATGGAAAGGAATAAGTCACTGATACACACAACAACCTAGATGAACCCCCAGAGAATTATGCTGAGTGAAAACAGCAAATCTGACAGGGCAACACACTGAATGCGTCTATTTATGTAACACTGCTATAATGACAAAACTATTGAGATAAAGAATTGGTAATTGCCTGAGGTTAAGGAAAAGGGGTGGGTTAGTGAAGTACATGTGACTATAAATGTCTCCAAGGAGAACCCTTTTGGTGACCTCAGTGTTCTGTACCTTCGCTATATCAGCATCAAAATCTCAGCTGTGATGCTGTAATAGTGTTCTATAGTTTTGCAAAGATTTCCATTAGTTTAAACCAGATAAGTGGTGCAGGGGATGCATCTGTGTTATTTCTTAATTTTATGTTAATGTACAATCATTGCAAAAGAAAGTTAATAAAATATTCAGTTACTTGTACAAATATTTTAGTGTCCTTAATCTGACATAAGATGCCTCTTGCAGTTTTACCAGAAAACAGGCATAGTGGATCTTTGGGAAGCAGTTTCAAATGATTCTTATAAATAACTTTGAAATGAAATTAAGTGAAGGTTGCTTATCACAGAAAAATATATTGTTATTTGTCTTCCAAAAAAAAACAGAATGCAAGAGGCTGGGGATTTAGCTCAGCGGCACAGCACTTACCTGGCAAGCACAAGGTCGTGAGTTCAATTCCCAGTACCAGAAAAAAACAAACAAACAAACAAACAAAAAAAAAAAAAACCAGAATGCAATATTCTTATTTACCTATGACATGCTAAAATGAGATCATTTTATTATAGAAAGTTTAGAATTTAGGACAGAATTTATAAACAAAATGAGAAAGACAAAAAGTGTATCAATTTTTCCAGTAAAAAAAAGATATCATTGTAAAGAAATATATTTACAAGAGTATTAGAAAATTTAATGTACACAATAATTAACAAAAATACCTAAACCATTTCAGAAAATATAAAACTTACTAGAAATATATTAAAGAAATTTTAAATAAGTGCTAAAATGACTTAGTATCTGAAGGATGCTAGTTTTTCCCAAACTGTTCCATAGATTTAATGATATTTCTCCAAAAATATTAACAGCATTTTTCATTTTTGTTTTTTTGGTTTGTTTTGTTTTGTTTTTGATCTTTTTGAGACAGTGTCTCTCTATGGAGTTCAAGCTGGCCTTGAGCTCACTTTGCAGCCCAAGCTGGCCCCGAACTCACAACAATCCTCCTGCCTCAGCCTCCTGAGTGCTGGGATTACAGGCATGCACCACCAGACCCAGCTAGCATTTTTCATGTAAACTGATCAACAAATTCTCTAACTTGTATGAAAGAATAAAAAGTCCATAAGTAGCCAAAACACTGCTCAGGATGTACAAAGTTATGGAGCTTCCTCTGTTGGACAGAAAGGATCATTATAGATGTATAATATTTAAGTTGGTGTGGTTCTGGTGCAAAAATCAACAAAAAGACAAATAGAAGAGAACAGCCAACAAGCACACACTCAAAAATGGAAACTTTGTTATGACAGAATGACTGGTGCAGATCCATGGGAGAGAGCAAGCTTTAATAAACTACACTTAGGTAGTGGCTATTCATAGGTGCTAAAATGATATTGGATTTCTGGTCAAAAATTAATGTCAAGTGGAAAGAAGATATGCATTGAAGAGCCAAGATATTAAGCTTTTAGAAACAATGTAAGATAATATATTTATGGATTTGGGGTAAAGATATATTTAACAAAATACAAAAAGCACAAATCTTAGAAAACAAGGATGACAAATTTTGATACCCTACAGTTAAGAACCTTGATCCTGAAAAGGCACAAATAGAAATACAGAGTGTCAAACTAGATGAAGATTTTAAAAGATAATCAATAAAGGCTTTATACCTAGCATATATAAATATTCTCTGCCAAAGCATGTTTCTTTAAAAGAGACAATTTAATAAAAACAGGGAAAATTTATAAACAGGTGTTACACAGAGGAACATACACAAATTGTCCAGAAATATGAGATGCTCAACTTTTTCGGTAATCAGAAAAGCAAAATAAGACAAACCCACAATAATTCTACTCTCATTCATAACAAATTGGTAACAATTTAAAGGGGTACAAGGCCAAGTGTTGATGAAACCTTGGAGCAATGTGACCTCTAAGCCCTGCTGGCCCTGCAGAGAGTCCCTGTAGACCCAGCACAAGGGCAGACGAACATCTGGTGACCGTTGTCCCACCAGGATGTGTACAACATGAAGACAAACTTGTTATGTCACCGAGGTGTACAAAGTCACTCATAAAGTGACAGAAACTTTAAGAGTGCTCCTATTGACATTGTCCATCATTGTACAAACCAGAACACCACTGAAACGACCGTCATCAGTGAGACAGATGGTGGTACACCCATATTCTGAAGTACCAGGCAACCGTAACAAGGAAAGGATGCAGCTACTGCATTAGTGCAAAGGGATTTCAAAAACACAGCACTAAGAGAAAATAACTGAGTCCAGAAATACCAGAGCTGACCAAAAATACAGTGAGAGCTTCATTTTTTTAAAACTTACTATACTAAAAATTGTTTCCAAGAGTGATGGGATAAGTGTGTTCAAAGTGAGGGGGAATATTTTCAGGGGGATTAATGTCCATGTGTCTTTCATGGCAGTACTGTTTTAAATTCAACAATTTACATATTTTGATTATACATCATTGATCAAATGTTTACAGCAGTGTATGTAAAATAAAAATACCATAGTGTATCCTCAGGGACACTATTCCCTGGATCTCAGGCCATTCAATTTCTGGCTCTTGCCCAAACTCAGAATAATCAGGAAAGGTAAATGTTTTGAATCTATTCAGGACATCAAGGCAGCCACAGCAATGTAACTGAAGACCTTTCATGAAATGTGATGTCCAGAGCTACTTCAGAAAGTTGCAAAATAATGGAATAAATGTGTTTAATGGGTAGGAGGGTTAAGGAGGATTAATAGCAATGTGTCTTTTACTATAATCATCGTTTTAAAAATTTCAACCTTAACTGTACTTTCTAATCACACCTCATATGTGTGTAGTACAGTTTTGTTCGTGTAGAGTAAAAAGCAAAAAAAAGCTAAACATCATTTAGGAAATTCTGTGTAGGTGGCAAAGTTATAAACAATGAAAAGCAGTGGTTAAGAGGAAGGACAGATGTGCAGTACTGGAGAGGCAGTGGTGTTCCTTGAAAAAGTGATGACTTATTTCCACTTTCAGGAAGTAGGTACATAAATGTTCCATATTATTACAATGTTTCTGAATTATAATTCAATATAGAGTGAAAGGAAATAATGAAGGCGTTCACCCTTGCCTAAAGTTTGGTCCCAGCAGAAGAGGGCAGAGGCTAGAAGAATACGAAGGAGGGGTAGCTGATGGGGAAACAATGGAGAGGGAGCAAGTTGAAGTTAATTATTTTAGAATAAATTTCTTAATGCCTTCTTTACGGAGTTCTATATAAGCTCTAATCACCTTTGCCCTAGGTTCTGGGAATTTCAATTTACATTTTGATAATGACTCCTCAAAGCACCATGTTCTATGAGAAAATGCTATTTCAGAGGAATAAGCCTGCTACCGAAATCCATTCTGCACCAAGCCTTCCAAACACTGCTGTGCTAAAGAGCTTTAAAATGGAACCGCGCTTAAGAGGTGAAGCAGGTGAAGAAATGAACTTCCAAGTGAATAGCGGAAGGGTGATTGCAGTGTATAATTTAGCCCTAGAAGTCAGCATGTTTATCTACCTCTCCCTTGCCCTGCATCTCCCGATGTCTATCATTGAGGCACCAAAGCCATTAGATGGAGATATTAGATTGGGAGAACACTGTTAAATAAATGGAGCTTCAGAGAGCCTAATGAAATGTACTCTCCCTACACAACAAGCCCTCGGAGGGAAGAATTGGCAATTTATAGGATGATTTATGTGCACCCTGAAGTTACTTCTATGCCAGATTTTTTCATTGCTACGTAAATTCACTTAATATTATATTTATTAAGTATAGGCTTATAATTTCCAACAGTTTTACATGATAGCCATAGCACAGTGCAGAGAAAATAAAATAAATGGATGGGACAATAAGTAGTGCTGTAATTCAGCAAGTGTTATCCTTGGGCAAGGCATTGAACTTAACTCCCATTTGGGTAACACATATAATGCCTGACCTGTGTGAGCATCAAATAATTTATTATATTTAAATGTACAGCTCATAGTAAAGCTCACAATTTAATGGAAAAGCATGTGTATTTAATTGTGACCCTCCAAACAAAATTCCAGGGTGGACTTTTTTCACCTCTGGAAAAACCAACCAATATCCAAGGAGCAAGGGGTAAAGTTTTTGTGACTTAACCCCTTCAAACAAGACCAAATTCATACTTCAGCTAACCAATGTATCTAATTCTATTGAGGTTGTATCTTTATCTAACAGAGGTGAAGAGGAAACACACAGGGGATGTCACAGTGAGGTAGATGCCCCTCCATATCCAATATCATTCAATAATCGAAAGTACTGGGAGAAAAAAATCTGTGCACAGAGAAACTGACAGCAGTGTGAATTATAATGCAAAAATGAGGAGGTGGAAGGAAGTAATGTTGGGTAATTTATGAATTGCTGGACATTTTACTTATACTTTTATATGACCTTCACACATGCCCTAGAGGATACTTAAGTCCACCACCATTTTGTAAGGGGGGAAACTGAGGCCCTGAGATAGTAACTCTCAAGCATAACTTGTATGAGAATGAATACCTTGACCAAATCCACTAATTCTACTATGAATTCTTACCATTACTCCCCAAAGTGTAGGTTCTGGGAAGGGCTTGACCATATGTCATCGGGTGATGTGCTGATGATTATCTTCTGGGTGCCTGTTCACCCCCATCATCCTCCCCTCTCCACCTGCTCTGAGCCCAGGAGGGCCTGAGTTGACTGCATTTGAAGCCTTTTAATTTCCTTACCCCTAAGGCTTCAGATGGTAAGAGACTGAAAGGAGGAAGAAAGGGAAATCACAGTATCTTGTAAAGAGCTGGCTATGTTCCTCAATCTCACATGTGCATTCCCATCTGCACAGGCTTTCTCTTCTCACTTCCCTCACTTAGGTCAAAGAGTGACACAGCCCTAAGGTACCAGCTCAGGATACTGCACTGTGACCTAGAGCCTCCCCTACCCCTCTACACATTTGAATAAATGTGTTCCTTTTATGACCATCTCTTCAACTACAGTTAGTGTGTATCATTAATGCTTATGCAGATTCTGAATGACACAAATGACAGGCAGAAAGGTAGAGGTTAGGGTGGAGACAGAGCTGGGTAAAGATGGAGCTTGCTAAGACCCCCAGTGACCACTTCATTTTTGATCAAGTTAATATCACATTGATTTATTGTTCCTCTATGTTCTGGTCCCAGTGGTGTGTCATATATGTTTCCTGCATGTGAGAAGCTCACAGTCTTATGGCAGACACACAGCAATAAAACAACAATGGTAGGACTGCAGAACATACCACACAGTGTATGAACGGAAGGAGACGTAGTCATAGGAAAGAGTCTAATCCTGCTTTGCAGCAAATCTACAGAGATAAGATATTTGAGGCCAAAGAAGTTGCAGGCAGAGAGAGTGAGAGGACCTGAGCTCTCACAACCAAGTAGATGCAAACCAGCTTCTTCTAGTCACATTCCAAGGGGATCACTTCAGTCACTCACCCTCATGAGTCAATTGTGACAACACTGTCCTTTGCCCCTGGGCCCAAAACTGAGAGTGGCTGCTGTTACATAGCGTGAGATCCATTCTCCTCGCAGTCTCCCTCTGGGCTGGTAACAGAATCTCAGCAAATAGATTTCACCTAGCTTGGAGACTTAAAGACAAGTTTGTTATATCATGTATCCTGGGACCCAAACTCTAGAACTCTGCATTTCTCAACACATTAAACCACTCAACATAGAGATGACCGACTGATGCTCAGATAGACAAAAGGTACACCTTATCTAGGAATGGGGGCTACAAGCCAGCCCCATCTTCCAGCACACCGAAGCTGCTTCCTACCTGACTCTTGCTTCTACACAACAGCTTGCAGCTGACTGCGCTTTAAAAGCGAAAAGGTTCATCAAAGTCAAGATGGCATAAGGTTCCCAAATGACCAAACACTTCAATCTGTCTGTGCAATAAACATGAACCCTGAACATGTAGCTGAAGATTCCTTGAGCTGGTGTGAGCCCATTCCCAAAGTTGCTACTGAAAGCTTAATTAAAACCCTCAGTCTGTTGACCTAGTTCCCAGAGAGACCAGAGCCTTCTCTCCCATTTATTTCACAATGATATGGATGCTGTGATTTAGGTGGATTTAATCCCTTAATTTTTACCCAGGAAATGGTAATATTAAGCTAATGAGTGTGGCAGATGTTTTGGATGAAGAGCAGAATTGTGGTGCAAGAGTTTGTCTGTACATTCAGCTCCCTGATTCACCGGCTGACCTTGGGCAAACCACTTAATGAATTCATTCCTCAGTTTCTCCAGCCATAAAATGGGGATAATCATAGTTCCCACCAGAAATTCTCTTTGTCAGGTCCTTTGATGTTAGTTTCCACAGACAAAGGGCTGTTATAATTACTCCAAGTGCAATAATGATGAAGGCAAACTGCCAGACTGCTTTTTATAAGACTTCTCAGGTACCAGTTTCCGGCGGCTGCCTGTGAGTTATGCTGGGCCATGGACCCACGTTGCTCATGAAATAAAACACCTGACATCAGTGGAGAACAGAGCAAAACTGCTGGGTGTTTCTTTCAAACTTTATATGTTTGAAGGATTTTAGGGTTCAGTAGAGACAAACACAGATTTCAAAATGTGACTGCTGTGAACTCATATCTCTTTCCTGCTGCTTATTTTATCTAGGACCTTGGAAAAGGTGCTTAATCTTTCTAGGCCTGTGTTCTTTAATCAGCCACTTCAGATTTTAGATTTGAAAGGATCAATGAGCTAGTGTATGCAAAGTGCCATAACAATTCCTGACACACTGTAGGTACACATATCAATTCCTTTTCTTTTTAGAAAATAGACTTCATTGTAAGAGCAGTTTTAGGGTCTCAGCAGATTTGAGCAGAAAGTATAGGAGTTGCCATGCACCCCTTTCTGTCACACATCCAGTCTCTCCCCACTAATATTGTCCCTTCCATACAGTCTCTTTGTTATAAATTGAACTTACATTGACATTTCATTATTACCCAGTCTGTGCTTTACTAGGGGCCTCTCTTGATGTTCTCCACTCTGTGGATTTATATAAATTTATAGTGATGCATATCCATCATTATAGTAACATGCAGAACAGTTTCACTTCCTTAAGAACCCTGTAGTGTGCCTACTCGCTCCCTTCTCCCCCAGTCCCTGACAAGCACTGGCCTTTGTATTGTCTGTGTAGTGTGCTTTTTCTGGAATGTGATACTGGAGGGATTACATGCTTTGTATCCTTTACAGATTAGCTTCTTCCACTTAGGAATATACACGGAAGATTTTTCCATGTGTCTCCATGTCTTGGTGGATCCTTTCTTTTTACTGCTGAATAATGCTCCAGTGGCTCTACATGTCATAGTTTATCCATTCACCAACTGGAAGGTACTTTGGTTACTTTTAAATTTTGGAAATTATGAATAAAGCTGCTATAAACATCCATGGGCAAGTTTTTGTGTGGACATAAATCTTCAACTTACTTGCATAATTACCAAGGAACCTGACTGCTGTAGCGAATGGTAAGAGTCTGTTTAGTTTTGTATGGAATTGCCAAATCATATTCCAAAATGACTGTACCATTTCACATACCCACCACAACAGTTCCCACTGCTCCACCTCTAGATCAGCATATGGTATAGTCAAAAGTCCTGGATATTTGCTACTGTAAGATGTGTGTACTTTCTCTGTGTAAGAATCAAAAATATTGGGAAATCAGCGTGGAAAATCTCAAAAGGGGTTTCACGCAAAGTCACACAAGGTACTATTCAAGCAGAAGTGACCCGAGGGTGATTCCTTCAATCCTTACACTTTGCAGTGTTTCTCCCCATTATTTACTATATTAGAAGCTCTCATTTATTACACCTTCTGCCAGTTACTTTTGATGACATTATAAACCAATTCTGACCACAGAATTCCTGCTAGTCTAAGGGCCACAGTCCGACTGTCCCCGAGACAAAAAAAGAGAGCAGGAGTTTAGAATAACACCTCCACTGACTTTGCATTTATTCTTTCATAAATTATTTACCAGTGCTCCCTGGATTCCAAAAAGGCTTTGCCAAAAAGAGCAAATGTTTGTGCAAGATAAGATCAAAGATCCTCAGAGCAAGAGTTAAACTGGTAAAGACGGTGTCAGAGGGTGTAAAAATGATCAAATTATGTTATGTGCGTTTATGAGTCTGCCAGAATAAAACCCATTCATGTATATAACCAATACACACTAATGAAAAAGATTCAGGAAAAAAAAAAGACTTAGATTGTGGTTGGGAGAAGACGGGAGCACTTCCACTAAGAGAAAACCACATAACCTGAGACCAAGAAGTGCTTGATCTCGAGGCAGGAAAATGAAAACAGAGGATAGCAAAAGTTTTAGCTTATTTAGACTAGAATTGAGTCAGAAGGAGCACAAACTAACCGATCGTGTGAAGGTTCACATTGCTGATTAAAGATAATAAGAGGAAACACACCTGGGCTGTGGTAAACACACTCTGTATAAAGGCACCTGCTCACATCCCAAGGAACACATTTGTTATGGTGGCTTGTTCTCATTGCCTGTGAGACATGCATTTTAAAGTTCACTTAAATAAGATGGGAAATGAGGTTATGTCTATGCAGCTTGATCATAATCAATTTGAATGACAAAATAGCCAGTTGAATTAATCACTTTTATTTTAGTTTTCTTTGTGTTTTTTGTTGTTTGTTCCATTTTGCTTTGCTTTGTTTTGCTTTATTTTGTATTTCTCCAAAACAAGAATATTGGACAGAATTAATTCTTAGGCCCTTGTTATTCCATGCGTATATGATTGTGTCCTAATATGGTAATAATTGCATCTCATTTTGTTACTCAGTTATTTTGGGTGTCATCTTCACTACCAATTAAGATTAGCGTACTATTCAAGCATATTATAAAGACGTAGCTGATGCAGAAACAACTGTCTCGTGTCCTTTGTCTAGAGCATTTGCCTTCTTGAGTGCTCTTGGCAAAAATCAACGATAAATTATAGTAGAAAAGATAGCTGATTTCAATTAAGAAAAAAGAGAGATGGCCAAAATCCATTTTCCCTCAGACCATGAGAGTAATTTACCACGTTTTATTAATGGGCATCTTCACATCCATAGCAAGTTTAATTGCTAATTAATTAAAAGATGATTGGATAAACAATGGATTGTACTACAAAATGAAGAGAGTAAAATTCACTGTCATGGTGCCTAATCAACATTTTTTATCCTATTGCCCTACCAATCTTTCAGATACTTAATTTCTGAAGAACCCCAATTTTCAACTTTCTGAAAATTAGAGTTCAAACAGATCAACACTAAAGACTTCTGGGTCAAACTATGGTGAGAGCCATCCACAGACAATCATAATTTAATTAAAGTAGAATAGAAAAAAAAATCACATCAAGTGAAACAGTTAGAATTCTGACAAAAGCCTTGGTCATAAAATCAATACGTATATCCCAAACAACTACTATTAGGGACATGATTGAAAGATACTTTAATATTTCTAAATCTCTATTTCTTCAACTGTAAAATGGAGATGACTGGTTTAACTGCAAGTAATAGAGACTCAAAGATAACAATGATTTAAACAAGATAAAAGATTTATTTCTCTAAGTTGTAAAAGATCCAGAGGTAGACAAGAAATGATTTATGGTACCTCTGCTCCACAGAGATTTTAATATCTAGGTTCCTTCTCTCTCATCTTTCTTCCATGCTTTCTATTTCTCTTGCAAGCTCACCTCATAGTCTAAGAGAAATACTTCACACATACACTGAAACTAATAGAAAAAAGACATAAAAAAGGAACAAAGCTTCTACAAAAGATCTTTATTAAAGGAAATATCCACACATTTCTATGTAACACTTCTTCAGCTTATGTCCTGTTGACCAATACTCAGCTGCCCAAATCAATAGCCATATACAGCTTCAGGGAGGCTGAGGAGTTTAATGTTGTTCTAGACCATCAAAGGTCCAGCATGAGAAATTCTATCACTGAATAAGAAGTAGGGAGTGGAAGTTGGGGCATACCTAGTTATTTCTAATCTAAGATGGAGCTGAGAGGTAAGCTCACAGAACATACCAATAACTGCTGTCCAAATCTGACAGACAAACAGAGAAAATTAAATTTTCCTGAGACTTAAGACCTACTGAGAGTAACAGGTATGTCTTCCCTAGCACAGGAATTTACAAAGGGATCCAAATTCCCCCAGGAGCTCTGGAGAAACAGGGAATGGTTTATATTTGAACCAGAGTGCTATTCAAGATGGAAGAACATGGCAATTACCTTTGCATCCCATTCCTCAATATCGTTGACTGTGTTGTTTTCCTCTCCTTAAATTCTTTGCCTGCCCCTCTTCACCTAAGACTCAGTCCAAACATCACCTCCTGCAAGAATTCTTCCTGACACCTCAGGATAGATTAGGTGCCTTTCTGCTGAATTTCCATAAGAATTGGTGCATACTGCCCTCAGAAATGTATAACTATACTGAAATGATTCTGTTCATAAATCTCCATCGCTGAATTTTGAACTCCTCAGGGGAAAGATCAAGCCTTATATATCATTATATTCCCCAGATGTATCAAAATCTGAGGCCTCAACCCTACATTCTACCCAGAGAATTACAGTATTTTTCTACTTAACGTTACAGGATATTGTTGAGAAAATTAGGGTTTAACACTTTGTGTGTGACCTGGGAATAAAACAGATAACAATTCTATTCCCTGGCTCATTAAGAGTCTAGAGACAGAATCAGGCACATCTTGATTGGATTCTTAGTGCTTGCTTGTTCAACTCACACTAAATATAGCCCAGGCTAATACTCACTGAGAATCCAGCACTCCAGAGTGGATAGCGACAAGTTTGGAAAAGGTAAAAGAAGTCACACGCAAACTCTAAAGAGAGAAGGATGATAGAAACAAAATTTTACAATACGTGATCTTTTTACCTCCTTGCAGCATAAAGCAGGAATGATATCATTAGGAAGGTAATAAACATTAGAAGCTGGAAGATTGAAAGCTCTCTCCCTCCACTGATAAATGTCACTTTAAGCATCTGTTTAATTTCTCTTTTTCAATGTGCTGTGGTGGTGGTGGTGGAAGGTATTAGCTCTTAAACAGACTTCTTCATTTTAGCATTATTGAGGGTTTAGATCAGATAACTCATTGTCACAGAGCATCCTGTGTACAGTGCAATACTGAGCAGCATCCTTGACTTTTGTGACAACCAAAATTGTCTCTAGATATTTCCAAATGTCCCATGAAGGGTAAAAAGGGTAAAATAGCTCGCTTTCCCTTTCTCTCTCTCTCTCTGTCTCTCTGTCTCTCTCTCTGTTTCTGTCTCTGTTTCTGTCTCTGTCTCTCTCTCTCTCACTCTCTCATACACACACACAGAGTTGAGGAAAACGGTTGTCAAATAAGGTCCTGCATTTAAATAAGAGAGCACTGTCAGATCAGTAACACTACAAGTCATGGAAAATAATCTACTTCCAAATTTAACCTATATTTTCTTTGTCATTTTCACTTTTTCCTAAAAATATAGGAAATTAGAAACTAGTCTGGAACAACCATGGACTGTGAAGCTTTCTTAATAAATCTGAAAGAGTACATGAAGGCAAAATTTTTTTAATACATGAGGGTTTAACATGAAATTATTTCAATTAAGGCAACTGCATGCTTTCGTTAAAGCAAAGAATCTAGAAAGGAAGAGATGATTCTGGTCCTGGGCTTTCTATTAATCACAACACAGCAGAAATACTGGACTCGGTTTTGGAAATTTCACTTCAAGAGTAATAAGGGGAAAAGGGAAGTAGCCAGAAGGGGGAGACACCAGCAAAGCAGGGCTACCATTCCCAGTTGTTTAAGAAACATTACTGAACACCACCTATATGCCATGAGCTATGGAGACTGACTGGATGGCACTGTGACACCACCCATCTGCACGCTAATGTTGGGAGCCAGTGTGAGGGAGAGATACAGAGTGCTAAACTGAATAGCCATGTGGTGCCTCTGAGAGTTATGTTTCAAAAGAGAATTCTGGTGGTCAAATGGAAATAAGGGAGTAAAATCAAAAGGGAAAATGATGGGAAAGAAGGAAGGAAAAGGAAACAAGCCAGAGGACTTTTGGAAAAGACCCAGTGAAGAGTGCTAGGGTTGTACTCTAAAGACGGGTACTGACGACAGAGATTGAGGGGTGCTTGGAGAGCCTACTGGAAGGTAGAACCACAAGAACTGAAGGAATGGACAAATAGGACCAGGGAAGAGGAAAGAGAGCCCAGGATAACACCGGCATAGGTGAGGAGAAAGGGTTGAAGAGCAAGGGAAGTTGGGCTGGCAAAGACACTTCTGGGAGGAACAGCAAAGGCTGTTGTTCCTATGCATCGAGAAATTTATCATGTGGGGAAGAAAGTACCGAGTGTGTTCCGTGATCCCAAAAGTTAAATCTAAAATAAAGTAGCAAACATTCAGGAGAAAAACTTACCTGAATGTCAGGGAGAATTTTCTGAGATTAATTGCTATCCAGAAAATGAAGCAAGAGTTCTGCAGGAGGTAGTGAACTCATCAAGACAGTGACCAAGGAGATTTTTGATAGCTGCTACGAGGACATCCACAGATTTTGACTACCCAGCTGTTATCCAGCTTCTTCTACCAATGTCCCAATTGTTATTACATCCTTGTTGTCCTCTGAGAAACCAAGTCTCACTCCCCTTCAGTCCCTTGATTCAGGTAGATCTAGCTCTACTTTCTCCTGGGTGATCCTGTAGCCCCAGCCTAAACAATTAAAATTCTCAGAGAATTACCCTACAGGGAGTGTGTAACCCAAACTAAACAAAATAAGACTCCTTGGAAAATTTGCAGGAATCATTGGAGAAGGTTTTCTCTCTCCATGTACAGTGAAAGTAAGAGACAGAAAGAGACAGAGGAAGACAGAACTTTGGGAACATCATTAAAAGAGCTCATTCACCTTCCAAAACCCTCAGAGTGGTTTCACTCAAGATGTCACCATTATTCCAGATCTGTTTCTTTTCTCTGGTAGGCAATGTGAAAATGGGTTTAAGGTCATTTCTTTGCAAAAATAAAAATTTAAAACCCTTATTGTAGGCACTGTACAGAAAATCCTGGCCTAAAATGAAAAGTAATTCCTAAACAATAAATCATTGTCAATGAAGCTTCACACCAGTGTTTTGAAAACAATTGGAAATTTCTACATTTTTTAAAAAAAAATCAAAAATAATCACACTGTAAAGATTTCCAAACCAGGGACAACTGAGATGGGGAGAAATATACAAAAATCACAAAGTTTTAATTCTAAATACTTCAGATTTTGCAAGCACCAAAAACATCTAGGTGTGTCTTTGCTCACTTAGGAAGCCTTTTAATGACTTTTAATTCCTCTCCATAAGACCAATAGCATACTAAATAGAGTTGAAATGTTCTTTATTACAACACTGGATTATTCTTTTAATAGGAGGATACAATCTCAGTACAAGCTCTAGTAGTTATCCAGATTACAATCTTAATTGCCAGTATAGGTAAAAGTGTAATAATATATGTTTCACCTTTTTTGTACTGGTATAATTAAAAACAGGGCAAAAAGGTTTTTGTTCACAACCCTCCTTGGCCTCAAGCTATGCAGATTTTCCCTTTTAAATGTGGTATTTATGTAATATTCACTCTTGGGAAATAATATTTTATAGATTTTCTTGCATTTTACAGATTACAAGTGATTTGCCCTGTCTCCACCCAAAATGTCTGCTTCCCTACTCTCTTCAAATGTGTCCATGCAGTCAATGCTAAGGGAACAAGCTGTGGAAAGCAAGACCTGTGCTCTTGTGCTTACAGTTCATCACTTTTTCCTACCTTTAATTTTGAGAAAATCACTTCGTATCTCAGGAATACAGCCTTTCACATCCATGACATGAAAGTGCAAATATTTCCCATGAGAATCAACCGTTCTGAAAGGATATAAGTATTCTAAACCTTTAACTATTTCTTTATTTTTTAATAAGTACTCTTTGCAATTCCTACATAGAATCTCAGAAGTAGAAGGGACCCGAAGGACTCCCAAGTAACAGACACAACCCTTTAAAATGAACAAGCATCCTTGTCTTGTTTCCATGCCAAAGTAGGTTTTGAATGGCCAAAAACAGAGTCCTACCCTACAGCATGAGGCAGAAAGATGTGAGGAGACTCACAGATGGAATTACACATGAGCTCATGATAAGGATTGGATCAAGATAGAGAAATGAAGTTATGCTCAACACACACTATGAAGATGAGGACCAGGAGCTGGAAGTTGGTCAGGAACAGGGCACGTGTGGAAAGATAAAGGTAGGACTCAGAAAGTTAGGCAGAATAATCAAGCTAATGGTCTAACTCAATAGAAAGTCAGAGGCACTAATCTGATAAAAGTCATTGCACCCTGTAAGAAGAGGAATGTGTTTGTTTATTTAGAGGTTTTTATGGAGCCCAACTTCTTCCACAAAACATTTGAAGACATTAATGACAAATACATAATATAAAATGTTTAACTATGAGTTCTAAAGCCAAGAGTAGAGAAAATATGCATTATTGTAGTAAGAGTTACAGGATCTGGAATTAATACATGTGGGCAAGAAAGAGAGGAGAGACAATATGGACATAAAGTTCTGACTGCTTCTTAAGTTTAGT
Source organism: Chinchilla lanigera (assembly GCF_000276665.1). Classification (NCBI taxonomy): domain Eukaryota; kingdom Metazoa; phylum Chordata; class Mammalia; order Rodentia; family Chinchillidae; genus Chinchilla; species Chinchilla lanigera. Next base: position 2,537,774 of record NW_004955461.1, read on the forward strand.
TGAGATTAATATTCTGAGTGCCCTAAACCCAGGAGCTCAGAGAAAACACAATCATTGTCTATACTTTCTAGTGTCCATGTGACAAAGAAAGAAAGAAATTGTCCTTGAACATAATTTTTTTTAAAATCACAGAAGGTCCTTCTAGGAAAAGGCTATGTAATGGATGGACAGTGTTAATCCAAGAGTATCTCCAGAGTAAAGGAAAAGCCAACTTTGCAAAACTATTTTCCTTGAAGAGTCTCCCTTAGAAGCAAAAAAGACAAGGTTGAAGCAAAGACAAAGACAGCTGCCTCCAGTCCACACGAGGAAATTTAGAAGGGCAAAATGAGCCTTGTTCTGATTTGTGGGGACCTTCACCCCTTTCTAGAGCTCTTCAAAGTTCTGAGTCCTGTCTCACATCAATTATCATCTTATGACCCCAGTTCAACCCCACAAATCTACACTTTCACCTCTTGTAGTCCACCTTGCACAAATTAACCTCATTTTTTTAATCATCTTGAATGTGTCTGAAGTTGCCCAAGCTCTGGCATCCCTTTAGGCTTCCAGGTACAGAATCTGAACATGCTAAACATGTGCAAGAAGGTCCAACCTTGCTTACTTCCTTATACATATCTACTTAATTCTACTCTTGAATCAAATGTCTCAGCCCATGGTTGAACTCTGAGATATTCAGTCCTCTACACTCAATACCTAAATTGTGTGTGTGTGCACGCATGCGTGCACTTGTGTGTATTAATAACACTTACAAAGCATTCATTCTTTGTCAGGTACATGTGTTATCTCATTGAATCCTAGCTACAAGTCATAAAGGAGGTACCATTATCATTTCTACTTCAAAGACATGGAAATTGAGACACAGAGAGGTCCAGTAACTTCCCCAAACTTACACAGATAGGGGCAGAATTTGGGTAACAGAGATAAATGACTAAGTAAGTAAATGAAACACGGAATGACACAATGGGAGGCATGTATATCAACTGGAAGAAATGAAGTGTACCCCAAATGCAAGGAATTACGCTGTGCTTTTTAAACACAACAAATGTTCTTCAGTTCTCTCAAACTCTGTGAGGAGGCTGTTTTCAACCTCAATAAAGAGTGGTCCCCCCTAGCTGCTGGCTGTAAAAGAACTGGAGCTCACTAGATGAACTGAGACTCTGTACGTCTGGATCAGAGAGGAAAGCCCCATGGAAGGCCTTCAGGTGACTAGGAACAAGTTCACCATCATTACTGCTCTCTGTAGATTCCCACCTCAGGAAGGGTCCATGAGACACAATCTGAATAATTGCACAAAACTCTCACAGCATAATTATAGATGTCTTGGAATTTCTCTAATTTTAATTGCTTTTCTTGTCCTTCCTTCCTCCTGATGGTATTCTCCACACCTAAAGCCCAGATAGGAGTGTGAATAGTCACAGTGATGGTTAATCTTGATCTTCAACTCGATTGACTTGAGAGACTGGTAGGGAATTCGTTAAATATGCTTCTGGGTGTGTCTGGGTAGACCATGGCACACAACCTTGGAGTCCATATATGCTCGTTGGCCCCTTTCTCTCAGACTTCTGCTTTGTATTTCTGGCCACCATGAGGTAAAACGTTCCCCTGCCTGCCCCTCTACCATGTTTCTGCCTTGGAGCCAGCTGACCATGGGCTGAAATCACAGCCAAAATCACCCATTTTTCTTTTGTGTGTGTTAGGTTTTTGGCCCAGCAATGGAAATGTGAGTGATACGGTCAGGATTAGCCACATTATCCTCACTGAAGGGTCAGCATAATTTAGTAAGTATGAATGCAAGCTTTCAAATACCAGGCACTGAACTTGGCCTGGGAAATACAGAGCTGAAAAATTCGGCTTGGCTCCAAGCCTCAGCGCACCTGCAGTAGGATCATGAAGACAGCCACCTTCAAGCAATGCTGTGAATTCTTTGGTCTGCAAAGCACTGAGAGTAAATGGCAATGAATACAAAGGAGAAGCATTCATTGACATGGGGCTGATAGAGCCAGACACAGCAGGGGGATTAAATGCTCAGTGAGAGACCACTTTCCTGAGGAGCAGGTAAATTCAATCATGTTGCAGTCCAATAATGGGCCCTGAAAAGAGTCTTCGGAGGAAAACAGTAGGCCGCAGTTTCAAAGAGTGAAGCACAGCAGAGGCACCTTGAATGGGCATAGGAAGTGCACACATATCCCCAGATGCCTAAACTTCATTCACAAGGATTCCATAGTCTTGCAACCAAGGCAGGAGTAACAGCAGATGTGAGGAAGCAAGCAAACTCACAGGCCTTCTCCAGGGTAAGTCAGGCAGTGGAGACCCGGCCACAGGATCCAGCTTCATCAAAGGTGCATGGCCATGTGTGATGGGTAGTCACCTGCAAGAACCAATAATATTAACGAGGGCAATATTTTCTGGACACCAAAAATGTGCCCAACCCTACTCTAAGAAAAACATATATATTTTATGTGTGTGTAGATATTGCCACTTAATCTTATAAATTATAAATTATCTTATAAATTAATAAAATACTATGAGGTAGGTACTATTTTATCCCATCTGACTGATGAGAAAACTGAGTCAGGTTAATTAACCTCCCAAAGGCCTTGAACTAAGCAATAGAACTGAATTACAAACCAGGCAGTCTTGCTCCAGAGCCCATGCAAACCAGTGCATGGGAAGGTGGAAATGTTTATTATTAGCGACTTAAAGGACCCAGCAGAGAGGGGCTCACAGAAGTACACCACCCCTACTTTGGGAACCAGCACATTTGATGTGCCTGTGGTGCCTAGTCTTACAGCCAGCACCTTACACATTATGCAGCACAAAGCCTAATTCTAATAAATGCACCAGTCCTTCAACCTGGACCTATCCAACAGTGGTCTGCACAAGTCTAGGAAAAACCAGAATAACCCACATCTCCTTGGACACTGCTGAGAAACAGGATGGGGCATCTGGGGGAGACTGACAAGAGCTCAAAGCAGCACTCACACCAACACCACTTCCTAACACCAGGTCATGTGATACTGGTACCAGTCAGCTGTCTCAGAAATCAAATTGGAGACAAAAATGTCTGGCCAGAATTAACCTTTTATATTTCCAAATTGTAGCCCTAATCTCTTTCCATCAACTTATTTATAATTGCATCAGAGACATCACAAACCTGTCATTATTTCTCTCTGAGGCCCTGAGGCAAATTGTTTGTGTGCTCTCTGATGATGTGCCCTATTAGTGAAGTGGAGAAAAGGAAAAGGCCTTCCTCCCTGCAGCGCTCTGAGAAAGCACAGGGTTCTTGCATATTGCGTTTTGAAGACATGTCATTCTCTTCAAAGAAAACTCACCCGTTGATTATTAGGATGCAGAGGATGTGGGGGAATGGGAAAAAACAAGGTGAATCACAGCTTGCTTGTGTTTCTCATTCATTCCATATACAATCCTTGAGCAGGCACTAGGCTGAGGGGCACAGGGCCAATGGTGAGCAAGAGCAGATCCTGGCCTCAAGCAGCTGCTTGTCTTTAGAACAGTAGGTCTCCATCTTGCCTGCACAGCAAGGGTGTCACTGAAAAATACCATTCCCAATGACCCCATCCCCAACTAAATCTCTGCAGGAGAGACCTCAGAGTTTACTTCATTTCCCCCCTATGTTCATGATGCCTAGAGAGGGCTGAGTACCACTGATCGAGAAAGCATGCAGTTACCTTTCTCTCTGCCCTTGGTACAGTGCTGGTTGGAATACTTCATTATATTGGTCAGAGTCCCTTGGCAGCTGCAAGAAGGACCCCCATTGTTTTGTCTGTATAAGAGTCATGTGGTCATTTATCACTTGTCTGAGGCATAAATTGGAACTCTTGAATTGGAGAGCTGAGTATAGAGGTGAGGGCAGCAGCTGGTGACCAAACCTGGGAGTTCTCTTCAGTATCCATGACTCCATGCTCTTTGAAGAAGAGACTAACATTAAAATCTACATCAACAATGGCCAGGTAATTAATTAATAAATAGGGGCAATGACAGAAAACTTTTGTTTTACTCACTAGTATCTCTTCTTCCCAGAATTCTTTTCTACCATTCAGTGAACCACTCCTTTCTCTTCTCTCTAAATCCATGTGATATGGAGGGAACTGGTTCCAAAAGATGACACCTGCCCCAGGTCAGATGGACATGACACTGTGTACTCCATGCCTATGACCTTGGCCTGACCAAATATCAGGCAATAATCAGCTATCGTCCTTATCCTTACAATCTTACCCTTGGCTGTCATTGTTACCCTTAGCCATTTTACTCTACTGGTTACTGTCTCAGCCACCATCCTGTCACTGCTACACAACATCCAACACCTGCAATTTAAAAGGGAAGTTGTCTTCATTTTGGCTGTTTCATAGGTTCAGTCCATGGTTAACTGGCTGTAATGCAGAAATGGCCTTGTGGAAGGGCTTGGGCAGAGGTCAGCTTCTCATCTCATGGAAGGCGGGAAACAGAATGAAAAGAGCAGCTAAGGAGAAAGATATATTCTTCCGGGTCACACCCCCAGTGACCTGTTTCTTCTGATCACATTCAGAACAGCACATTCAGCTATGAATAGCACATTCAGCTATGAACACAACAGGAGGTGAATCTGCTGATAAGTGTAGCACCTCCATGACTCAATCACGTTCAAAAGCCTCACCTCTGAACACAGGAGGCTTTGAGGGACAGGCAACAACTAAACCATAACAATTACTAAGCTAGTGGAAAATAAACTAGATTGCTGGTGGTCTTCTTAGCCACCAGCTAGAAAAAGTCTGGCTGAGGACAAAATCACCCCAGATTCATGATTATCTGGCTTGAATACACCAAGCTGCAGAGCTACGCTGGAGCTTTTCATTTTGTGAACTAATAATTCCTCGTTATTGGTGCAAACCTGTTTAAGGAAGATTGCACCTCTTGAAGTGGGAGGAAGGTTCACTTATACAGTGGATAAATGAATGAGTTCTTCATTTCCTTTCCTTCAAGAAAGAAAATCCTAGGAAACAAACATGGCTTCTTCCTTTTCCCTTAAAGTCACTGAAAAGGGCTAATACAGATTTGCTAACAGTTGAAAGCACTGACAGGTTTATCTAATTCAGCTTTTCCCAGCATGTGCTCCACAGAACATTAAATTTTTTCAGGTTTGAGTAACTTTAGGGCTAAACAGTCAAAGAGTGTCTTCAGTACAAAGTTCTCAAGCTTTTCAAGATCTGTGACATCTGTAACTCTCTCATAAGAACTGAACTACACTACATTTTCCCAACCTATTTAAGCACAGTACATCTCCTGGGACTAGTGTTTTAGAAGAAATGTCATTTTAGCCAAAGCCTAAAGAATGTTCTTCCTTTTGCATAGAACACTCTTCCCACACCCCCCAAGCCTGTCCCAGTCCTGTTCAATCAGACCTCAGCTTAAACACTACTTTCTCCAAACCATCTTTAACAGCACCATTTCTGTCACCCTTCTTTGACCCCAGATAAAGATATTTATACCTATCATTTACTCCCATAAACCCTCTACTCCTTTTTATGGTATGCACAAGACAGAGTTATAATTAGCCATTTATTTCCCCCCTTAGGAAATGTGCAATGTAGTCCACACCATGGCCCCAGTGATCCTCCACCACTGGCATTTACACTTTTATGTAACTGCTTTCCACATGGATTCATGGCTGGTCCAAACCAATAAAATATGACACAAATAAAGGTGTGTGACGCTCAAGGTTGGATCTTGGAAGACACTGCCACTGTGCCCTATGCCCACAGTCACTCTACCTGGGGAAGCCAGCCTCCATGCCATGAGGGCATTTGGCATCTTTGTAGAGAGGAGCGAATGGTGCTGGCAAATAGCACTGACCTGCCCACCTATGAGTCACACACCTTACATGTAGATGCACTCACCTCAGCTCAACATTCAGTGAAGTGCTGCCCCAGCCCACACTGACCACAACCCAGTGAGCCACCACAGAGGAGCTACAGCCAAACCCTCTCTGGAACATGAGATTATCAGTTCCTTGAGAGCTCCAGCTGTGAATTTTGCCTACTATTTTATTACACTCCACACGCACATGCACACACAGGCACACTTGTGCATATGTATGCTTAGTATAGGACCTTAATTATAATTTCAAAACATAAAAGATACTTAGTGTATATGAAATAATGCAATAATTAATAAGGTAAATTTGTATATATATATATATATATATATATATATATATATATATATATATATATATATATATATATATATATATATATAAACCCATATACCTAAATATAATTATATGTAACTTATAAATATCTACAGATAGAAGGGGCTGTCTGGTTACCTGGGTTATGAAATAAGAACTTTTCTCCTTAACTTAATCCTTGTTATTAGCCTCTCAGGCTAAAATTCAAATCTCAACTGTAACTATAGCTGTAAACTGGGAAACTGATGGATGCAAATTAGTGTTCATATCACAGCTTCCTGAGTACAAGCAAGTGACATTCTGGGCTGCAACTCCTTCACTAGAAAATAAGAGTTAGACCAAGGTGTTTGTAAAGGTTATTTCAGCTCCAACTTTCGCTGGCCCTGGGGCAGTAAGCATGGCAGAAGTCTTGGGAATGGAACACAGCATGGTGAACACAGGGTCCTTTGGGGCAGAGAGAAGCCCAAGTCACCTGCTCAGGTCTTATCTTTGCTGCTCCTGTCCCACAGTATCTAGCTTTGGATTGGGCAGAAATAATAGGGCTTCAGTTTGCAGGCAGAGGCAGAAGCTGTGTCAGTCTCAGATCTCTGCAACAGATCACTTGCCAGCTGTGTGGGTGACTCTGGTCTCCAGTCAGGAGAGAGTGGTGGAGTTGTCTTTGGAGTCTTAAGGCTCAGGATCAATCCTCAAAGAACAGCTCCTGCCAGTGATCTCATATAGTCAACTCTTCACAGATTCACCAGCTGCTTTCTAAGAAAACAGTGTAGCTTTTAGGCAGTCTGCCTAGAAATTCTTTCCTACTGAATTCCTGGAAGAAGCTGCATTATTTTCTCTGCACCCTAGACACGATGCAGAGGCACAGGCCAGAACACCAAGAATAGCCATGTGCTGCACCTGGGAGGACTGAGTGGATGCAACTGGGCTCACGGGGGCAGGGGAGAGCTGTACAGGGCTCTGCCAGTGCAGAAAGCAGGATGGTGCTTTAATTCTGATCTAAAGTTTTGTTGGAGCTAGGGTGGGAGTCAGAGTTGAAAATACAACAACCAAGTACTTACCATATGGCAGGCATTTATTTTTTTTAAGGCCGTCTTTATTTTAAAGAGAAAAAAATAATAACAACAATGAAGACAAAAACAAAACAATACAAAAACAATAAAACACTTAATACTTTGAAAATCCTGAAAGATGCATGTTTATTTTTTTAATTATTTTAAAGAATAAAAGAAGGATAACATAGTAATAGGGGGCTTACTGAATTATAGACAAAGTGGGAGGAAATTATCAATGGTTGTTGTTTTACATATTGTTATTTACAAGAGAGTTTCTCAGGAAAACAAATAGACAAAGAATAGTGAATTACAGACAAAAGTGGTAGGTTATTATCAATGGTTGTTGTACTATAGTTTGGTATCTTGAAAGCGGTTTCTAAAGAAAATAAATAGAGCTACACATGAGTGACCAACTGAATATTCATTGACTATTCTCAATGGTTGTTGTAGGAAACACATTGTAATAAACATACATCCATTTACAAAACAGCATAGGAAAAATACACACATTACAGAGTTATGGACAGATTAGTAGGAAAATATCAATGGCTGCTGTAATACCTGGTGGTATCTTCAAAGTGGTTTCTCAGGAAGACAGAGATACACAAGAAAGATCTAGCAAGTACTTACAGCCTAAAGGTTGTGAAAAATAATGTATTACCTCCTCATCAGTGACTCCTTTCATTGAGGTGTGACAGCTGGAAGGAAGGCCAGGATTGAAAAGAAAGACAGAGAGACTTGCACCTGTGTCTAGCAACAGGCTGTTTTCTTTTTCCTTTATAGTCATGGTTACCCCAGGCTCCTCTGTGGAGATGACAGTCTGGCCAGAGGGAGAAGACAGAGTGTGCCCTGGGCCCCATCATTCCTGTTAGACTAACTGGTAGGATGGGTCTGAGCTCTGGAGCCTCTGCTTTGGAGGGCATACTGATCTCCAGTGGTTACCTTTGCATTCAGGGCATGGCCCAGGGGGCTTTTTAGGGCAGTTCCTCTTGAGGTGGCCTGGCTTTTAACAGTGGTAGCAGATGAATGCAGTCATCAAGTTCTTCTTGGGGCCCCGAGAATCAGACTTAGGGTCTGTTTTTCTTAGTACTACAGCAAAAGCAGCTGCTTTTTCTCAGTTTCTTTGTTTTCTGTCCTTGGCCTCCTCCTCATTATAGCTATAGAATACTGAGGAGGCAATTCTTACTAACATCTCAAGTGAGCCATCTGGGGAGAAAGCCATTTTTTGTAGCTTTTTCTCTCCAGCCTCGCAGCACATTGGAACCCTGCAACTACTTAGTGACCTCTCCCCAGCCATCAGCACAGGCAGCAGGAATCTCAGTGCAGACTACATGTTTTAAGCCATGTTATGATTCACAGGACATTAGATAGACAACACAGAAGGGCCTTGCCTTAATCTGAGTCCACTTTAAGGCTATCTTTGTCTCTTGCTTCTTAAAACAAAGTCACTGGGGAGAGGAGTATATGTAGCATAAAAGAAAGGAGAGAAAAGTTAATATATTTAATATTATAATATAGTTAATATAGGACAGAGGTTGGCAAACCACACAGCCCAAGGGTCAAATCTGACCTACTTCCTGACTGTGTAAATAAAGTTTTATGTACACACTCCCATGATCACTCATTTACGTATTATGTCTATGGTTGTTTTCATTCTACCATACTCAAGTAGCACAACAGAGACCATATACTTTGCAAGCCTGAAATAGTTACCATCTTAGCTTTAAAGAAAATGTTTTCTGGCCCTTCTCCACAGGGCTGTGGGTAGTACAAAATCTTATTATAAAGGCAGGTCCAAGACTGAAACAGATATAATTAGCTTTTCTAATTAACCAAGCTTAAACACTGAAAAGAATTTGAAAATTGATCAAATTATATTTACAATTAAAAGCCAGGCATGATGGCACATGCCTGTAATGCCAGCACTTGGGAGGCTGAGGCAGGAGGATCTATTGTGAATTTGAGACCAGCCTCAGCTACAAAGTGAGCTCAAGGCTGGCCTGAACTGCATACTGAGACTCTGTTTCAAAAAGACCAAAGAAAAGAAAATTTACAATTACACATCTAAGCTGAAAACATCATATCTCAGTGCTGTATGTGCACTCATGTTTATAGCAGCATAATTTGACATAGCTAAATCTTGGAAACAACCCAAATGCCCATCAACTGAGGAAGGGATAAAAAAGATGTGGCATTTTTGTACAATGGAGTATTACTCAGCTATAAAGAAAGATAAAGTCAAGCCTTTTATAGGCAAATGGATGCAACTAGAGACCATACTCATAAGTGAAATAAATCAGAATGTTATATTGTAAACATCATATTGTCTTCCTAGTGTAAGAACCTAAAAGAGTAAATAAAATCCGAAAGGTACAATAGATATTGTGAAAGGGAAAGAAACTGCTCAAAGGGAAAGAACAGCTGGGATGAGAGAAAGGAAAAAAAAGGAAGAAGGAAGGAAAAAATATATATATATATACACACACACACAAGCTAGGTAAGATAATTGTACTACTAATTTCTATTGGTTTATTGAAAGGAACAGTTAATGTTTAATTGTTCGATCAATCTTGCATGCCTGTATCTGGTAATCTGAGCAACTGCTTTGACAATAACAATATGCAATACAACAACCATTGTTAATTTCCTATTATCTTGTTTTGATATCTGTATCATTTTTATTGTTTTTGTATTGTTTTGTTTTTGTCTTTGTTGTTATTTTGTTTCTGTTCTCTCTTTAAAATAAAATTTAAAAATAAATAAACGTAGTCACAGGGCAGACTGGGTCAACATTGTTCTTGTATTATGGAAATCATTGATAAAGCTAATACCATCAGTCAAATAAAAGCAGATATTATGGGTAGAACTACCTGAGAAACTGTGCTATCCCAGTTGGCCCCACACCATCCCAGTGGCTTAAGAGCAAGTTGGTAGAAAATATCTGTCTTATAACCCACCCTGGGGATAAATGAGCTGGTTCCAGACAAGACAGAATGCTCAGGAGGGTGGAGAGGGGGACATTATCTTCATGTCCCCATCACTTCTCACTGCCACCAGCAGATTATGAAGTTGGAATTAGAATTCTTTTTTTTTTTTTTTTTTTTTTTTCCGGTACCGGGGATCGAACTCACGACCTTGCGCTTGCTGGGCAGGCGCTGTACCGCTTAGCTAAATCCCCAGCCCCTTGGAATTAGAATTCTTGAGATCAAAGGGAGAGAGAATGACTCTTCCAAAACTCTAGAGTTCTAAAGAACCCCAGAGACCAACATAATCCAGTAGAAACTAAGCTCTGAGAGGGAAAGTGACTTGCTTAGGGCACTGGTTGAGGCAGGGCAGATTACCACCCAACTCTCCCAAACTCATAGCTTGCTCCTATGAGAATCTGAGCAGAGATGTTTTCAGGCAAGTAAGAAACTTCTTCTCATTTCAGATCCCTGCCATAAAAGGACAATACTGGTCTGGGTCAGTGTTTCCCAAGCCTCAGTCTTTTCTGGAGCACCTTACTGATTTTGATAGATCTATGTACCACACACACTATCACTGACTTGATGTGTTAAACTGAGTCATTTTTGTCTTAAATTAACTGTATGATAAAAATATGACATCATGATAAATGAAAAGTAAATACTGCAAGAAAAAATAAATATCAGTTACCCCAAATAGAAAATACCATGTACAGTATATATAGCAATATTATTAAATTCCAGGTAGAGAGTATCTCCTGTCCACATCTGTTTCTGAGCCTGTTTCTACCTTGTTTAGAAAGACTGGAGCAAATGTTGGAAAGGTGCTAAGGAGTAACACCAAACTGAGACTTTCTTCTGAAGGACAGGAAAAGAATTCAAAGAGAATACCCATCTCACAACCTCATACCATTAAAGTATTCTCCCCATAGATTTGAAAACTCTGAAACCAGACAACATCTGATAATCATGAGAATTCCAAAGCCAGCCAAAGAGCTAGAGGAAAGTTAGAAAATAAAACATACATATTTTGTTCCTTCCCTCGGTGGATTCAGTCTCTCTCGCTTCCTTATTGGTGTTTCCTGCTTGGCATACATTTGATCAATGTTTGTTAACCCCATCAGAATCAGGCCCACATTTGGGTTCTGGTTTATAATACTCTGAGCAGGTTATGTATGTTTTCTGAGACTTCTTCTCATCTGTTAGAAAGAATAGATAGGAAGAATGCACAATAGCTACCCTGGAGAATTCAATAGAAGCTTATGAACGTTCCTGGGATGGCTTGGCATCCAATAAGATCCACCTTCTTTTTTCCTCCTTGGGCCTTGCCAGCCAGAATTGACTTGTTTCTGAACTTCCTCAGCACTGTCTTTACCTCTTCTTAGAAGACCCAACAAATGAGTCTTGTTCAGTTCTGGAAGTGCCTTAGCTCTTTTCTGTGTCAAGTTAGGACACGCAGAAACCTCCTTCCTATACTTTCCAGCACCGTGGGGTTGGGGTGACAGTAAGACTCTGAGTGTCCCGAACTTCTGTCAACCAGCACCCAGTGCCCACCTCAATCTCTGTGTGTTGAGCTTCATTCTTTAACCATAATGCTTTTTGAGGAATCAAGAGCTGATTTATGCTACTTTTGATGTGAAGCTGACTTCTGCCTCATCAGAATAACTTCTTAGCTAGCTCTCAACAAGGAAAAGCATATCTCTGCTCAGTTTTCTCTTGCATTAACTTACATATACATGAGATGGCCAGGCCTTTCCAATCCACAGAAGTGATATTTCCACTGGGATAAGGTGAGGGATCTTGACCAAATCTATTCATCATCAGTAGAGCAGCATAGCTCAGTGGGCAATGTCCAGAACTTTCTGGGATTTAGTCCCAGCCCTGTCTCTTACTAGCTGTGAAATCTTCAGGGAGTCACTTCAGTGTTAATCAATTTCCTCATATTTAAAATTAGATTAAAAAGACACCTATGCTGTAGAATTACTGTACAGTGATCTTAACCAAGTTAATATCTGTAATGTACTTAAAGCATAGCCCAACAAAATGGCCCCTTATAAATATTGGCTGTGATTATTTCTGAACTCTAGGAGCAGGATGAAATAGAAATTTTTTGCATCTTTAGGTAAAACATAAAGCTAGGGAATACATATACTTTCAATACCCAACATAACATTTAAGATATAAACTTTTTTCCCATTTTAGAAAAAGAGAAAGCAAGATGCAGAAAAATAAAGTAATCTGTTCAAGGCTACAGAGCTAGTGGAAAGAAATATGCTCAGTGCCAAAGCTGCTTCTTCTCTTCAGGTGAATTTTGTCTCCATAAAAGGAATGGTTCTGCCAGAGGGCAAGCCTTGCCCCTGGATAATGAGAATAGTGAATGTTGGTCACACCGGTGCACACTTTCAAGCACCTGCCCTGTCTGAGACCTCCTCTGGCTCAGCCTTGTCTACAGAGCACATATCCATCTTGCTTGACCTCTTCACACCCATCCAGCTCCTGCAAACTCTTCTCAGATGGACTCCTTTTCCTGACCTCCTCTTTCAGCACCCACTCATGAGACAGGGTGTCCAGGACAAAGGGCAAGTCTGCCAAGAGATTCTGAAGCTTTGTTTTTAGCTGATCCAAGCAAGGGAAGGGAGACAACTAGTGGCCCAGAGTGATGTGAGAGGGCAAACATGCCACCTACAGAAATGAAGACAATGCCACTCTATCAAGCAGTGGCAAGAATGGTAGATGGCCTGTGCCACAAGTGTGAAAATGAAACTCAAATCTGGGGGACAAAATTACCGACCACCACCCTGGAGTGAAGCAGGTCCTGGGCACCAAGCTGAGTAGGGTGGAAACATAGAAAAGAAAAATGACCCGTTCTCTTGAGGAAGTCACTGTCCAGCTCTGCATTACCCATGCAAGCGCCACCACCTACATGTGGCAGAATTCAGATATATAGTAAAAAAAACGCACCTTATTTTGAAGCCTTAGTGTGAAAAAAGTGTGTGTAATATTGTACTGGAATTTTTATATTAATGACCTGTTCAAAGAATAACTTTTTAATATATAGGGGTAAATGCAACACATTACTAAAATCAAATTTTCTTTCTTTTTATTTATTGAAATAAGGTTACCAGAAACACAAAGATGACACATGCAGCCTACGTTACACTGCTGTAAGATAGTACTGGTTACTCAGCAAGGTAGACATGGACCAGCACTCCAGACAAATCAGACTGAGATGTGTGTTCAAACAGATGTACAGCTCTGTCACGGGGAGAGAGGAGACTCCCAATGAGGAAAGCACAGCAATCACTTCTTTATTGTTCTTACATCAATTTGCCACCAAGCTTGTTAAAACTCTTTTCTAGTTTCCCTTATGTGTACTACTAGATCTGAGAATAAGTTTTCTGTGTGCAAAAACAACCTTACCTCCCATTTTATTTATATCCCTTTATGACCACCTTTAGTCTAAGCCCCTAAGCAATGCCTTTGGAAACAACTCCACTATATACTTTTCTAGAGCCCACTTGTGTGCCCCATTTTGTATGTGAGCAAGTGTGTGGAGTAAGACAGGGATACTGATCTGAGCAGGAAATGACAGAGCAACAGAGATGTTCCCAAAAGGACCTATTGGAGCATTACTGACTGCTGAAGTCCGCATGAGTCTCAGCTAGGTTCTTTCTACATGATAGCTGACACACCCTTAAACAATTCTGTGAGAAAACTGGTGTTCTCCTGTTTCACAGATGAGAAACCTGAGACCCATGGGGACTATGTGACTATCCTAACTTAGCACAGTTAATAGAGGGCAGTACTGTGAGGAGAGGTCATGCCCACCTGACCTGCAGTTAGAGACTCCTGTATGGGGCACTCCTTGCAAGAGGATTTCAGCTTTCACTTTGAGTAGCACTGCAACATTTCATACCAGCAATCTGTCTGAGTATTTGGGAAGATAACTGGATAAAAATTTGCATCCTCTTGGTGGGAAGAAAATTCAGGGCTGTCGTAAGTCACAGGACTTTTGCGTCCAACTGCTGAAAAGCAGCCCGCTTTTGGAGCTCCAAGTTGTGTTTTAACCAGCAGGTTCACTCTATTCAGACTCCCAAAGCCACAACCGAAGACTTGGAAACCAGCCAGTGAAGGAGGGTGGGAAAGAATATTTTCGCAATTGCTGCAGGAACTTTCCAAGAGCTATTCCTGGAGCTAAGAGTGTTGACACCAGGCTGTCAAAGAGAGAACAGGGAAGGGCTCTAATTTGGAAACATTTTAAACTGTGTGCTTGACAGTGTATACTAGGTGGCAAAAAAAAAAAAAAAAAAAAAAAAAAACCACCACAGCCACAAAAGCTCAGACTAGGTAGCTGAACACAGGCTGGCTCATTGGTGGCCCTGTTAGTACAATCATCCCATTTAACAAAGGGCAGTGTGGGGTGGTAATTGCTGGAGTCAAATCCAGCTTTGTTACTTAGTACCCACATGACTTGAAATAAATGAGGTTCTCTGTATCTGTTTCCTCACCTAGGAAATGAAGTCAATAATAATCCCTGTCTCATGGAGTTGTTATGTTTAATTTATTTCATACATATCTAACATGCTTCCAGTGCTGTAAGTGGAAGCTATTACTATCATTATTTTTAATGGGCTGTCCCAACAAGAACCTCTGTTCCAGCTGCAGAGATGGGGGTGAAACAAGGGTAATGAATCTCTCCCCACTGGACCTTAGAAATGGGGAGCTTACCTTCCATGAACATTTAGCAAGGAAAGAAGTAGAATATGAGCAAAACAAGGCATAAAGGAATAGGAAATTAAACAACTGTTATTTAAAAAGGCAAAGTTTACATAATGCAGGATCTCATATTTCCTAGGATACTGTGACCACAACTTTCCCATATCTTTATCAGTGTTTTCATTATTTTCTTCCCTATATGGCTCACTTTGAAATGGTGCATCTATTATGTCCTCATTAGGTAATAGTTAAAAAGCTTTAATTTCAAGTGTTATTTAGAGCTGGGAATAATTGCCCAACAGATCTCTTGAAACAATTTAAAGGGCCAAGCTATCCCGAGTCAATAGAATTCTGCTCTGAAAGACAGTGTGGTCATGCAAATTAGACAAAATGCTCAGTATGTTCCTAAGATTTCTGAAACCAACCAAATCCATCAAGAATATCAGACAGATGTGACGTGACAGGAACCACCATGGGGCTGTTTTTCTTTCCCTGATTCATCAGAAAGAGCATACACATAAAATTCAGAGTAATTGCCAAGCTAGACAAAAACATTCAGATTGACGGTGTGGTGACTCTGGGCTGCAGCTCCTTAACATGCAGTATCTACACTGAACAAGCTATTTTCTTATAAAATGACTTTATATGCTAACCGACATAAGAAAGAGAAAGCAACAAGAAAATCACATTCTCATGGCAGTTACCTCCACGTACATTCATGCCTCATCTATGTGGTTAGTGTTCAAGTATGAATTTCCTTTCTGAAACACACCAGCGTCATCCATCAGGATCTGGCTGTAAAAAGTTCAGTGTCACTATTTGTAAAAGGAAGCTGAACTCACTTGTTCTTGCAAGATTTTTGGACTGTGTGACTCTGCTTCTCCTCCTGGTCTCCATCCCTCCTTAGCTTCCAGCCACACTGGCCTCTGTGGTGCTCTGGCAGTCTATCACCCTCATTGTCTCATAATTTTAATGCATTATTCTCTACCCTTTCAAGGCTCTTCCTCACCTCCCTTAATCCTTGTCCAAATGTCATCTTCTCAGTGGGTTTGTCTCTTAAATGTCCTATTTAACATTACCACCATCAAAACTGTTGCAGACTTCCCTTACCTTGCTTAAAATTTGTCCCCAAAGTACACTGATCACCATCTGCCATACTATTCATTTATTTACTTATTTGCTTATTCATTTATTTATTTTGCATATTGCCCATCTAACATACAAGCTCCCTGTGGGCAAGACTGTTATTGGTTTCTTTATTGCTAAATCTCTGGTACCTACAACAAAGTCTAGAACAAAGTGAATTCTCAGTTACTAACAAAGACACATCATAATATGCACCCAGCCCTAAGAAATGTGTATATTTCCACAGTCAGTACCGAATCCTATCATGTGACCCACCCCATCAAGAGATAATGTGCCCAAGAGAACAAAAGTTTTGTTCATACAAAAACCTGTGCAATAATGTTAATAGATGCATTATTTATAAAGGTGTAAGACTGAAACTATCCAAATATCCATCAACTGATGAAAGAATGAACAAAATGTGATCTATGCACAAAAATGACATGCAGTAAAAGGAGTTGAGGGGTGGTCTGTGCTGCACAAGCAGAACCTTCAAAACATAATGCCAAGTGAGAGTATCTAGTCACAAAAAACCTCATACTGTATAATTTCACCTACAGCAACTATGCAAAGCAAGCAAGTTCATAGAGGCAGAAAGCAAATTAATGTTTGTCAGGGACTTGGAGGGGGAAGCATGGAAACTGACTGCGAAAAGATGTGACACTTCTTTGTGGAGTAAAAGCTTTCTGGAATTAGTGGTGATGGTTGTACAATCTTTTGACTATACTAAAAGCTTTGATTTGCACACTTAAAATTATTTTTATAGTACGTGAGTCATATCTAATTTTTTAAAAGAAAGCTTGCAGGACAAAAGGAGAAACCTTGCAACCAGCATTATCTTTGTCATCCCACAAATTGAGTCTCAAATCCAGAATCACCCAACTAGTCAAAGGTGGAACCTCAACTTGCATTTTTTTAAATATGTACTTGTTGCCTCACTCTTTATTCTGCTTTAAGCACTGGTGTGTGAGAAAGCAAAACAAAGCAAACAACATAGCACAGCTTTAAAGAACATCCTGTGGAATTGCAGCACAAATAGATATGAGCACAAATACATGGGTTTGAAGGAGCCACCTAGATGCTAAAACAGAAGAGGAAACTATGAGGGCACTAATGGAGAAAGGAGTATTATCTATGAAGGAAGATTCTCTGGAGCCAAAATGGAAGGAATATAGGCAGTTTGAGAAGACAAGAGAGGAGCCTGAGGAACAGCATGAAATTCTCCCAAGGACAATAGGGTGCCTGGAGAAGCAGAAGGCGGAAGAGTCTGGCTGAAGAGATGCAACCTCAGGGTACTCAGAGTCCTGCTTCCCAGGCTGAGTTTCATCCTCTAGATGACAGGCATTGGCAGAAGTTTCTTGAGCGGAGAGCTGGCAGGACAGAACATGTGTCCTGGAAAGGCTGAACTCTTGAGGTGACAAGAGGGGCTGCAGAACACACAAGGTACATGCAAGGGCTTGGGCTCAGGTGGAGGTTGGGTGGGTGGAGGATGAATATGCCCCAGAGGCATCTGGAGGCCACTGGACAGAGGGAAAGAGGAAGTGAGAGGTGCTAGGAAGGCTGTCCTCCTGGAAGAGCAGGCTTCCTGTGTCACCAATCCCCAGGGGGCCCAAGGAGATAGGAGGTGGCTGACGGGAAAGAGTGAGTTACATATAGATATTTTGGCTTGGAGGTGTTGGTGAAAATTTTACAGGGCCAGGAATAAATAGTAAAGCATTCATTACACATAAGAAATATGCTGTTTCTCTGTTCTTCATGTCTAAATTTATAATTTATAACCGATCTATTGACATTTCTAGCTTCACATTATTTTGTAAAATATTATAATTTATTATAGAATTTGGTGTATTCATTACTCATAAAAGTTTTTGGCCAAATTTAGTCATTAAAATATAGTGTAACACTTCCAACAATAAAAAAAAGAAACATCTTGAGCAAACATAGCCATTGATCTGTATCCTCAGGTCTCCCCTCTGCAAACTCAACCACCATGAACTGAAAATGCACTTAGGTCTGGTATGGTTGTGTCTATAGTAAAATGCATAGACTGTTTCCCTCACCAGTTGTACTACACTGTTAAATCCTGTAGTGTAACAACTATCTAATAGTGTTTACTATGAACTAGGTATCATAAGCCATCTAGCGATGATTCAATATCCATGGGAGAACACTCGCAGGTTATATTCAAATACTACCCCAGTTTATATAAAAGGCTTGTGCATCCGTGGATTTCAGTATCTGTGAGAGGACCTGGAATCAATCCCCCATGGAGACTAGGGGTGATGCCCTTATGTGTCATAGAATTTCCTCAGCACCTCACATGCATTACTCCACTGAATCTTATTAACAGCCACTCAACACAGAGAAATGTATATTTCGCTAATGATACCCTCCTCCCCCAAACTTTCTTCCATCTCCTGCCTTCTACCTCTCTTCCCACCCAAACCTTCGTCTCACTTCTGCCTTCTCCTCACATCTCCTGTCTTCCTCTCCTTTCTTCTGTCTCCTTCTGTCCCCTGGTGTCTACAAGAAAGACTTTTGGACTTGAATTTTACATCGATCAAAACAATGGGCACTGCTGGGAGTTGAGAGATTCTCGGAATGGCTAGACTTCTTTGTCTCGGGATAGTATTTGTTAGGCAAACTGGAATTAGACACCCAGTCTGTGAAAGGCGCTGTTCTAGGTGCTGAAGGCAGCGCTATGGAGGAAACAGAAACACCTGCCTTCAAGGAGCTTGTGTTCTAAAGAGGGAGGAGAACAACAGATCAGAAAAGGGCAGAGAGGGAAGCCCTATCTGAGATGGGAAGGCAGGAGGCTCATTTGGAGGAGTACCGGGTGAAGGACAAGAAGGACCGGGGCAGCTGCTGTACCGGGCTGCAGAAATCACTCAAGTACCCAATTCATGAACTGAACTCCCTAGGTGAGTGCAGGAAGCAAATTTCCCATTCCTGGCCACTGTCCTTCAGAGTGACACTGCACTTTTCCTCTCCTTGACCCTGCTGAACTCTTGGGCTGCTTTACAGTTTTCCCAATCACTGTGAGGTGATAAAACCTCTAATCACTTTTGGTCACCAAAACAACTATTACCACACTCCTCTCAGTTACAATTACATCTAAGTCAGGAAAATGATCTGGCCCTGGGCTGATACAGTGTTGAAATTTTTCACCTCTACTTTCAGGGCAACTGCAACACCCAAAGTCTGTGAAATGTTAGGTTGTTGCTCTATCTTTTAGTTTACCTTGTTTTTGTTCATTTGCTTGTTTTTGTTTGTTTTTTCATTTGTCCAAGGTTAGGCTGACAGGAAAACCCAGAGGAAAACTTCAGGTCTGTTCACTTGGTACTGTTATGATCCAGCATGGGTGTTCTACAGACTTGGAGGCAGCAGAGTCTAGTTCTTTCTTCCAAGAGGTCTGTTATGGTTTGTGTCTGGGTGTCCCCCAAAAGCCTCATGCAGCCATGGGGCAGCTTTTTAGAGTTTGATTATGGGTGTGAGGGCTACACCAGCCCTGGGGTGGATAGTTTGCATATATAAGGGAGAGGAAGAGGGTGCTTCTGGCTATTTCCTCCCTTGTGTGTGTGCTTGTTGCTTTTGGCTGTGTTCGGATGCCATGAGCTATAGCTCCCTGCCATGTGCCAGTCTGCCTTGTAATCTGCCAAGTATGGACTGAAACCTCCACAAACTGTAAGCAAAATAAACCTTTCCTTCCTCAATTTTGGGCATCAGGTATTTTGTCCCAGCAAAGAGAGAAAAGTAACCAAGACAGAATTTGGTACCAGAGGAGTGGGGTCATTGCTGTGACTATATCTGACCATGTGGTTCAACAACCTTTGGAAATGGCTTGTGGGGAGTGTTTGGAAAGGTTTGGAGTTGTCGCCTGAAAGAGAAGTGCCAGAACACCTTCGGCTGTTCTGTCTGGGAGATTCTGGTCAGAGCTCAGAAGACCAGAAAGCTGATAGAAATCTTGCCAGTAAAGACCAGGTTTGAGAGGTTTCTGCTGGGAAGAAGGACTTCATTGGTTGTTGGACTCCAGATGATGTGTGTTATGGCTTGGCAGAAAGTTTGTCTACATTTTGCTCATGTCCAGAGACTTTGCCTAAGACTGGGATTAAGGGCAGTAGTGGACTGATTAATCTGGCAAAAAAAATATCAAGGCAGTCAAAAGTTGGGGCAGTGGCGTGGCTATTGTTGGGGGCTTTTAGCCAGATTTATGTTGAAAATCAAGAGCAAAGAGCCCAGCAGGATGATTTAAAATGTTGTGAGTTTGGACAGAAAGGAAGTCCCAGTAATGCTGTGGACTGCAAAGATAAGGCTGAGGAGATCTCTATTGCTGAGAAGGAACAGGAGAATAGAAAAGATGGCCTGAGGGCATCACAAGAAGCAGCAAGTCTCCACCCTTTGCAGCTTCAAAACTGCAAAGGGGAAGAAGTTTGTGAGAAGAAAGCTGCTAAGCACCATGTTCCAGAATGGTGGCGGCAGCTGCACCAGGTTCCAGAATGGTGGCAGCATAGAGGATCTGTTCCTTAGAAATGGATTCAGAGTGCCCAGTGATCCAGGCACTCGGCCCCTGTGGCCAAGAGAGAGGAAAGTTTGGCTACTGCTCCAGGTGGCAGCAGACCTTGGCATCATCCACGTGGCCCTGGCTTTAAGTGCATGGAGAATGCAAGAGTTCTGAGGTTTAAGAGGCTTCCACCCAGATTTCAGAAAACCTGGGAGGCCAGGCATTGTGCCCCTGAGAGGGCAATATGTGAGGCTGTGAGTACAAAGCAAAAGGTGCCCTGGAGACCTCAGAAGTTTAGAAAAGCCAGGACAGTGGATGATGCTGGTAAAGACCAGGCTCAGGATATTTCTGCTGGGAAGAAGGACTACATTGGTTGTTGGACTTCAGGTGTGTGTTATGGCTTAGCAGGAAGTTTGTTTGCATTTTGCTTGTGTCCAGAGACTTTGTCTGAGACTGAGACTAAGGGCGGTAGACTGATTCATCTGGCAAAAGAAATTTCAAGGCAGTTGAATGTTCAGGTGGTGGCATCCCTACTGTTGGGGGCTTTTAGCCAGATTTATGTTGAGAAGCAAGAGCAAAGAGCCCAGTAGAATGATTTAAACTGTGAGTTTGGCCAGAAAGGAAGCTCCAGTAAAGCTGTGGACTGCAAAGTTAGGGCAGAGGAAATCTTGATTGCTGAGAAGAAACAGGAGAATAAAAAAGATGACCTCAAAACTGCAAAAGTGAAAGACTTTGTTTGAGGAGAAAGCCTCAGAGCTCCAGGTTCCAAAATGGTGGGGGCCCCACCAGTTTCCAGAATGGTGGCAGCATAGCAATTTTTTTTCCTCAGAATCAGATTCAGAGTGCTCAGTGATTCAGGCACTCCACCTCTATAGCCAAAAGAGAAGAAGCCTGGCTACTGCTCCAGCTGGCAAAAGACCTTTGCGTCATCTGTATGGTGCTGGTTTTAGGTGCATGCAGAATGCAGGAGTTCTGAAGTTAAAAAAGCTTCCACCCAGGCATCAGAAGGATTGGGTGGCCAGGCAGTGTGCCCTTGAGAGGGCAGTATGTGAAGCTGTGAAGATGAAACCAAAGTTGCAGTGGAGACTCCAGAAATTAGGAGAAACCAGGAACATGTAACAACTAAAGAAAGTTGCAAGAAGGCAGCAAAGCAGGCCTAAGAAAGAAACCATGGGAGCTGTAACTACCATAAGTGCCCCAGAGGCAGAACCACATGGAGCTCACAGTTTACCACAGACTGTCTCAGATGTTGATGTTACACATGGAACTATAGGACTTAATGTTTGCCCTGCTTGATGTTGGACTTGCTTTGGTCCCAATGCCTTGTATCCCCCTGTTTGTACCTTTTGGAATGGTGATGTTTACCTTGTTCCACTGAATGTTGAAAGTGTTTAACTGTTCATTTGTATAGGGGCTCACAGCTAAGAGTTTGCCTTTGATCTCAGAGGAGACTTGGGACTTGAACTTTTCAGCAGTGCTGAAACTGTTAGGACTACGGCAACTGTTAGAGATGGACTAAATGCCTTTCGCATAAAGAGATGTGCATGAGTCTTTGAGAGGCCAGGAGTGGAATGTTATGATTTGTATCTAGATGTCTCCCTAAAGCCTCATGTGGTAATGGAATAAGATTCTAGAGTTTTTGATTGATTCATGGTCCAATGGTGTGGGTCCTACATACAATAGAAGGGAGGAAAGGAGGCTTTCTCATGCTCCTCTCCTTTTGCTCTTGTTGCTTTTGCTGTCTTCTGCTGCCATGCATAACCAAGAGACATCACATCACTTGCTGCCTTACACTAAGCCTCATGTCTCTCTCCTAATAAAGACCGTGATTACATCAGGCCAACCAGAGAAACTAGGATGTGATTAATTTCAACATTCTTGAACTAATGACATCTACAAAGTACCTTTTACCATGTAAAGTAGCATAGTCACAGATTCTGGGCAGCAAGACAGGGACATCTTTGAAAGGAGTGCAACATTATCCCATTTAATACAATTATTGATTAGAGTCCAAGAGACAAATGAGATCGCCTAGAGAGAACAGCGGAGCTAAAGAATAAGCAAGATGGACAGAGAATTTAAAGGGAGCATATGTCATTTGCAACAAGACGAATGAAGCTATGGTGCACTGTATTAAGGAAATAAACCAAGCTCAGAGGGACAAATGTCATCTGATCCTATGTATATGAAGAATCTTAACACATAGAATAAATAAGGAGTCAAACAGTGGTTTCCAGAAACTGGAGTTGGAAGAGGGTTGAATGGAGAAAAGAGATAAACTGGTCAGTGAGTTCAGATCTACAGTTAGAAAAGAGCAAAATTCAGATGTCCAATTGTACAGCATTCACTATAGTTAATAATATGTATTTCAAAATAGCGAAAAGAAAGACTTTTAAATGCTTTCAACAGCAAAACAAAGGATCAGTGTTTGGTTTGACAGATATGCTAATGAATCGGATTTGATCATTCCACAGTGTACACACATAGAAAATACAGTGTGTCCCATCAATGTGTACAATTATAACTTCTCCATTTCAAATAAAATAACATTTAAGAAGGGGGGATCTAAATGAAAGTGTAGTAGGGCAAAAAGAGAAGCTGTAAAGAACTCAGAGGAGAACAAGGTAAGAATTCTGTCCTAAAGCCTAAAGGAGATAAAATTAGAATTCTGGAGCCACAAGGTCAAATGCACACAGTCTGAGAGAGGGAACAGGGACACCAGCTCACGTGGGAGGCCGTGGGCGACCTTGGCAGGAGGAAGATGTGGCAAGGGGCAGGCGCAGTGTGAAAGCCACACTGCATGTGCTGGCCAAACTCAGCCACTCTGCTCACAGAGAGCCTGTGAGCCTTGCCCTAGCTCAGCCAATCTGTCCATACCGTGAACCCAGCTTATGGGAACATGAGGAGCATTCACCTGTCACTTGGATGTAATTTGAAAAGTCAAGAGCTTGTCTTTGGGAAAGCTGCTTCAGACAGCAAGAATATTTTAGTGTAGGGGGAAATATATGCTTCTGATGAAAGGTGTGGGGACTGGGAGTGGGAGGCAGCTAGACTCTCTTGTATTGCAGGAGCCTCTGCATCCTTTTTATTTTATGTGGTGTCACTGTCATTTCTGACACTGGCAGCATAACTGTTCAATTCATATTTAATCATGGAGGGTTCTTTTTGCTCCCACTCCCTCAGTCCCCCAGCTTGAGCCTTTCTAAAGTAATAACTCTACTCATCAAACACCAGAACAGTGCCTCCTCCTTTCCAAGCTGAAACTCTGGTCCAGAGTATAGTTTAGGTTGTGAACGACAAGTGGCTAGTCAGGCTACGCAGGAATGGCTCCCAGTGACACCAATTGATGGAGGCACGGGACAGCCCAGGGAGGATCATAAGCCTCTGAAGCCAGTTGGCAGTTCCAAGGAGGCACCTGCATGCAAAGCTGCTGCCAGCAGCCCCATCACAATTAGACTCGTGCACAGTGATTTTCCCTTCTGCTGTGCACCTAATGGCGGGGAAAAGCAGAAAACCCACTGAGTGATGGGAAGGGGAGTGGGGCATAGAAGATTACTAAAGGAGCTTCCTCTGCCTCCACATGGATGAAAGGAGTTCAACACACCACTCGTTGTAGGAAAGCAGGTGTCATGATTAATGAGCCTCAACCAGCATAGATATAGCCCTTTCCATGAGGTGTCCTATGTGTGACACCAACCCTGCAGCACTGGGGTACTGAGATACCATTTTTCAGTATGGAGAAATTGAGACTTAATGAGGTCAAGCAAGGCCCTGCAGTCCCAAGGGCAATGAGGGGCAGCAGCAAGACTCAGACCTGTCAGACTCCAGAGCCCATATGTGTATTCTTCTTGCAGGCCTAGACTTTCAGATCCCTAAGTGCAAAGACTCTGTCCTGTCTTGCAGTTTTTATCTGCCACCTCTTCACCTCTGTTTGTCACTTTCCCATTGCCAGGACAAGATATACAGCATCCACACCTTAAAGGAAGAGAGACGGGTTTGGCTCAATTTCCAGTTGGTTCAGCCCAAAGGCGACTGGCTTCAAAGCAGAGTACTGTGGGAGGGCCTGATAGGGGACAGCTGCTTGGCCCCTCTCATCCAATGGCAGGCAGGAGGCAGAGAGAAAGGAGGAGCTGAGATGGGAATATTCCATGCAGGACTCACCCATAGCGACCCACTTCTACCCAGGTCCCATTTCCTAAAATTAAATGCAGCTATGACCTCATCAGCAGATGAATGCATTGATTAGCATAGTGCCCCCGGGACCCCATTGCCTTCCACATACATGAGACTTTTAGGGGGATATCTTAGGTCTAAACTGAAGCATCACCCTTGCTCACGAGGTGTGAACAAGACCAGCCAGAATGGTCAAGTTTCTCCTCCCATCTGAGCCAGGTCTTCATCTGCAGGATGGAGTGAAAACACCCCACCCCACAGCTCACCAAGGCTACTTCATGTTTGAGAAGGAAGGCAGATGGAGGTACTGTGCAATGAGTACTGGCTGTGCGCACGCTGCATATGCCATGCAGTAGGCTTCAGACAGGCGATCGAGGAGATGTCAGTCAGATGTGCCATGGCATAGACTTCTGCCAATGTTGTGAATCCCTACTAAATTCTCCAACTGTGCCCAATACTGTGCTGACTACCTGGCACGCATTATCCATTTAATGGGTGTTGTGATGAGGGGACCTTTATAATTGGAGCAAAGGTGTCAATGTAGGGATGAATACGCAACCTGTGTAGAGGGGACTAAATAAGTTGAGAACATTCTTCCATTTCCCTGCTTAACAAGTGTTTATCAGCATCCTCAGGGTGCTGGGCAGGTGCTGTGCTAGACAGAGAGAAGACAGCCCAGGAGAGAGGCTGATAAAAAACACAGACATTATCCCATAGCTGGGATAAAATTACAAAGTTAGCATGCAGGAGCACAAGATCATAGCTCCAGTGCCTTTTCAAGACAGTTTATCCACAAGGAGCACTTAGCATGTGTAGTGTCATCTGAGCCTCCCAGCAAATACAAGGAGGTGGGAGGGCATGGATATCTGCACCCAACCCAGAAGGAAACTGGAGGAAGGGCCTGCCTGAAAACATGCAGCACATAGGGTTAGACATGGGGCTTCCCAGCCTCCACCAAGACCCTGTGCACATCTTGGGGAAAGGCAACACAGCAAGGCGAAACACCTTCTGCTTAATTTTCAGTTGAGAATAATATATAAAGAGCATTTACAGTGTTTCATTTTCCTTTCTGTTGTTATCAGTGGAGCATCTCAACAACTCTGTAAAAAAGACAAAAAACAACAATCAATAAACAACAAATGACAACAGCAAAACTCACAAGGCTCACAGATATCATTTTCCCAAAGCGGTATAGGTTTTTAAAAAATGGAAGAAGCAAATCACAGGTTCTCATCTTCTTCCATGGAATCCTTTGCCACACTGCATGACAACATCCATCCGTCTCCATGTGCAGCCCATGTTTGCTGAGCGATGTCTATGTGCCAACCTCTTCTCCAGGCACTGGAGATGTGATTATCATAAGGAGGAATTTACAGAGAGCAAGCAACCTGCCACCGTCCAGAATTACTTGGCTAGGGTTTTCACCAGGTACTAGGGGAGGAGCCACCCAGAGGAAGGAGGACAAGACTGGGTGGGAAAAGTGAGGCTTCTTGAGGAGCTGGCCTTTGAGCGGTGTGGTGGTGAACAAGAGGCTCCAGGCCAAAAGAGCAGGTTAATTACTGGAGAGAGGGAGCTGGAGAGAAGGAACAACATATGTACAGGCAGAGACAGCGGGCCTGAGACTCCTGAGGAACATGGCTGGATTAGGATACAGGTGAGACAGGAGAGGAGGCTGCAGAGGAAGGAGAAGGTCAGCATCAGAAACAGGAGACATCCAGAGAGGTGAATTCAGTCAATGGTGGGCATATGCACATTTGTGATTGGGGGAAACCAACCATGTAGAACTTAGAGTAAAAAGTAGGAAAGGCGCTTGAAGAATGAATAAGCAGGTGAACTATGAGAAGGAATATTGCACTGAGAGAAACCTGGAAATACAATTGGAAGATTTTCTGACTCCTTGGAGGAGAATATAAGACAGGAGTTAAAGGATACTAAACCCTCTAGCTCAAGAGGCTGGGAAAATGGGAGCGCCATCATGAGAATCCATTGTTTCACACACACACACACACACACACACACTATAAAAAGGCAAAAGTAAACACACTAGCAAGTTAGCGATGCTTATCCTTCATAAAGACATACTTTCCAGAATTTTCCAACTATTCAGAATGACAGCGAATTATATTGCCCATGAAAAGTGAAGCCATTTTTTAAAATTCCCATTAGGAATAGTTCCTTTTTCAAAGAATGATTACAGAGGACAAGGTGAGACTCAGAGGAGAGAAGGACTGGCTGAGGGACATGCATCTATTAAGTGGCTGCATTATGATTGGAACTCAGATCTCTTTCACTTCAGAAGCTAAGGTGTGATTGGACACCAGATATTTCCATGGAGAAACCCACAAATGACAGTAGATCTTAAGTTCATCTGTATGTGCATGAGGAAGCAACTGGAGATGCCCCTTGGGTAGGTGAAATATTTACATGTAGCTCCAGAGTGCCTCATGAGAGACACCAATTTGAGAAAGGTCGACCCAGAGATCGCCACTAGGGCCATAGCCACAGAAAGGAGTGTTCAGTAGTAAATACCGGTCTGAGACGGGGGGGGGGGGGGGATTGCCAAAGCCAGCCAGTGAGGTAGGGAGTAGTAAAGGAGATGCACACCACCTGGAAGCTGACACACAGGAGACTTTGAGATTACTGAACTTTTGGGAGAGTTTTATGATGATCTTGACAAAAGAATATCTACTGGGGTAAATCCGATAGACCCTCACCAAGGCAGGATGTATCAAACAGCTTCTCAAGAATGAGTTGATAGTGGGGTGTTCTGGCAAGCACTTTTAATTCTAGCACTCAGGAGGCTGAAGCAGAAGAATTGCAATCCAATTTAGTGAGACCTTGACTTTGAAAACTAAATAAAACATCAAGAGATGGAGGGACAGAGGAGGTAGGGAAGTAGAAGGGAGTAATAGAAAAAAATTGAGATGTGTTATGCACATGTACCAACTTCCTACAGGGAATTCCATCATTCCATACTACAAGCTTGTACTGATAAGAAGTAAAAGTTGAGGAAAATAGCAAAATACACACATACATACATACATACATACATGCATAAGGGTTTGGAGTACAGCTTAGTGTTGAGTTTCCCTCACACACACAAGACCTTGAGTTCAATCCCTAGTACCAAAAGGATAAAAAAAGAATAGAATTGGTAAAGAATCCATGATAGAAACACTGGTGCTTCACCAGAATGAAAGAGAAAGGTTTTTCCCTACGAGAAACTTTGACTCAGCTTGGAGGTTGGTTGGAAGGCACGGGAGAAACAAAAGCTGCGGGATGGAGAGGGAGCCCCAGAAGAACAAAGTGGTAGAGAACACGGGAACAGGAGACGCCACACAGAGCTGGCCCATTTCTCTGAAGAACTCCTCACATTTAATCACTTGATGGTCCGGTTTTAAATTCTATTCCTGCAAAGCAAAACTACACCATATGTAAAATGTAAAACAACAACCATTTTATGACACACCCGGCTCCTGTGAGTCAGGAATTCAGTCGGAACAGAGTGGGCATGGAAAGCATCTGCCCCTCGCTGCCTGGGGTCTCATTTAGAGAGGCTCCAACAGCTCAGAGTGACTCAAGTGGTTGGGAGCTACCAGCTCTGGAGACTGGTACCTGGGCTGGGGGATTCCAGGCAGTCTCAGCAGGGACAGTCCACAGAGCTCTGCCTGAGTCTGGGCCCTGGCCTCAGCGCAGCGTGGCAGCAGTGTCTTGAGAGGGACAACAGGCTTCGTCATCAGTCCCATTTTGCTGGAAAAAGAAGCCTGAAATTCAGTTTTCCAGGGCTTCACAGTGTCCCCTCAATTTTGTTTAAAAATCACAGCTGTGCCAGGAAAAAGAATCTGAATGAAGATACTCTAAAGTCTTGGAAGAAATCATCTTTGAGGAATGTGATTTTCACTTGCTTTTATATTATTTGTACATTTTTTGCTTCTATGCAGGGATTGTGCATTGCTCACACATTAGAAGTTTCTGTTTGTTTATTTGAGGTAAGGCATTCTCAACGCAGGCTGATAACCTGTTGGACGTGGTTGGTTTCAGAACAAGCCCAAGAACGTTTTATCCTGGATGAAAACACAAAGCAGACACCTGCTAGGGCATATCCAGAATTTTGTACTGCATTGGAAAAAGAGCTTCCCAGACCACGCGAGTGAATCTGACGTCACCTTTCCTGGCCAGGCAAAGCACTGACATCGCTGTGAAGCCCGCTAACTCAGACAGCCACATCAGAGATGGCAAAATCAGCCCAGGGCATCATCTAAGCACCTGCACTGTCATTGGCCTCACAAAACTGGGGCCAAAAACCCTGGGTCAGGATCATGTGAGGCTCACTTAACACACCAAATTCAACTCCGGGCAAAGGTCTTTTCTATCCTCAGAAACCCATCCAAGAGTTGCTTAAACCAAACCATACCGAAACCCTATTCAGCCCATTTTGGAACACGAAGCAATTCCTCTGAAGTCACACTCCTGGTTCATGCCCTTTAAACTTGGGTCTCTAATAATTTAAATGGGAATATATGAATTTCAATTTCCATTGAAATTTTTAAATGGCAAGTTTAAATTTGCTTTAAATGTAGAACAAGCAAAATGTAGGTTCAAATTCAATTCACCCTCTCTGCAATTGTGCCTGGCACTGTGCATGATCCTTTTTCATGTGCAGAGGCTTCTTTCTTCCCAATGCTCACTCCACCTTCCTCTGTCAGCCCCAAGCCAGGCAGGGCCAGCCAGGATGAGCATGTGAATTCAGCCTCTGCACTCACTCGGAAGCTGATATACTTTGCTGGGAGGATTCTTCATTCAGATGAAGAATCAGGAGACCAGTTAGCTGAGTAGCTTTAAGCATGTGCTGCATTTAGTCCCCTGTGAAATGAAGAGAGAAAGAGGAATGGACAAGACATCTTGAAGATCCTTCCCGCCCTAAAGTCAGCCTGTCTCTAGTCACAGATGCAAAATGGTTCCCTGTAACATCGGAGCTGCCCTCCTTCTGTCACCAGACAGTCACATACCTGCAAATTACCCCCGGGAGACATACAAACACTGCCACGCACATCCTGAGCCCAGCCCTGCAGCAAAGAGCTCCACCCAAGGTCACTCCCAAGGAGAAACCCCCTGCGCACCAGACCCTGTAGCCTCCCTCGCCCCTCCCAAGCAGCATGAGAGAAGCATTTCCTTCACTGAAACTTCCTTCTGATAAAGAAGGCTTTGAAGCTTCCTCCATTCTTGCCTTCCCGCTGTCTGGAATCTAACCTTGTTCATTAGAATTGTCTGTTTAGCTATTTACATTTTTCTACCAGACTCTAAATCCCACCAGGAAAGAGCCGTGTGTCATCTTGAGTGTTTTGGCACCAGCAACTAACTCGGAGCTAGTTGTGTGCTGGGTATGTGTGTGATCCCTTTAGATATACCTTTGCTGAGGATTAGACGTGGACACATGTTCTCTGACACCTCTCCCATAAAAGGTGGAATCTCAGCCAGGCACGCAGTTCCCACCTGTAATCCCAGCACTCTGAGAACTGAGGCAGGAGCATCAGAAATTCAAGCTACCCTGGGAAACTCGGTGTCTTAGCAAGACCTTGTCTCAAAAATAAAAAAATAAAAAAAGGGCTAGGGAGACAGTTCAGGGCACGGCCCTGGGTTCCACTCACAGCACTAAAAAAAAATAAAAAGAATTGGGGTCTCTAGCCATTTAGGTGCAATCCAGGCAGACACGTCCCGCTGACATCACTCCTAGCTGTAAGTGAGGAAACTGAAGCTCAGAGATGTGAAATTCAGGGTCACTCAGTGAGCAGGCAGCAAAGCAGAATTCAAACTGAGTCTGTCAAAGTCCAAGCCCTCTGTAACCAAGGAGCTGTCTTGCTTCCTAAACAAGCTTACCAAGGTTGTGCCTGCTTGTGCAATGTAACCATGCAGCTTTAGTGTCCTTGGGGTGTGTACGATAAGATCAGAGTGGGTGATGTGCAGAAACAGAGTCTCTATGTACTGTTTTTAGAAGCATAAACTTCTAAAGGCTTAATAATCATCTTTCAAATTCCCTCACTTTAGAGAATTGCCTCCTGGGGCACCAGGGACTGTACATTAGTGAGCGTTACATAGACGAAGCACACATTAGCAACATTTCCTGAGAGGGTGCCCCGCAGCCTGGTGCAAGCAGGGACTAGGAGGGAGACAGGAGCTCTGTGAACAGTACAGTCAGCAGTGCTTCCTGCCTTCTTTCCGGCCCCGAGTGATAAGCTCTGAAGACCAGGGCTCCTGGAATTAGACTCAGATCCAACGTTCCTGGAGCAGAACAGGAGAAAAGCTCATGGCCAGATCGAGCCTGCTGCTTGTGGTACAGCCCCCCACCAAAGGATGCTTTTTACATTTATTAATGGTTGAACAAATTAAAAGAAAGCCATTGCGTGACTTATAAAAATGACATGAGGTACAAATTTCAGCCTCTATCGGCAAAGTGTTACTGGAACATGACCAAGTCCACTTGCTTACTTTTTCTAAGGCTGATTTCCCATCATAGATGAGGAAACTGAGGTCTAGATGAGAGCCGAGGTCAGAGGCCTCTGGCTGGCAGAGTATAATTCCACAAATGCCTTTGGGCAAGTTTGCAGATGAACATGTGTCAAGGTCAAAAGGAGGCTCATCGTTGTGTCCCCAAAGTTCCAGAAGACAAATGCGTTTGCATTTCTACAGTGGAATGAGGAACAGAATAAGTATAATATAAGTGAATAAGGGCTGGGGATATTGCTCAGTGGCACAAGCGCCTGCCTGGCAAACACAAGGTCCTGAGTTTGATTCCTGGTACAAAAAGATAAAAGAAAAAAAAGTGAATTGTACGTGTGATGGTGTGATCAGCTTGAAAAGGAAAAACACTTCCTGAGAGGGAGCCAGCTTTGAGGCTCAGTGTTTGCAATTAATATCTGACCACTATTTTCTAATTTCCTTTGTGCCAAGTACTGTGGTTAAAAAGGGAGACACGTAAGTTGGCAAACACTGGCGGAGCATCTGCTGGGCCCTGGGCTTTCTGTGCATTATCACTGACCCTGCAGGATGGGCCATGTAGTTCTCACTTTGCTCATGGGGATACTGAAGCCCAAAGTAAATGAGCAGCCCCCTCCATTCACGCAGCTGGAGAAAACAGAATCCAGGTGTTTCTCAGCTTTACGGAGTATGAAGAGGGGGGAGGTATGGAAATTACTTCCTTCTCCTCAGCCAGTGGATCTCTCATCATCGTGCCCCATGCAGCATGTCTCCTGTTTCCGCTATCATGGATAAAACTAGTCCTTGGGTGGGCAGGTGCTACCTCAAGAGGTTTACCCTCCACAGATGCGGATAATGTTGCTGTAACAGCAGCCCGAGGGCCCAGCTTCCTCCATGGCGTCACATGCCATTACAAATGTCTTTTTGATACAGGCTCCGGGTGCTGATAGTAGCAACCTCAGTGACCTTTCCCATCGTCCTCATCGCGCTCATCTCAGGATGAAATGAGCCGCAGGGAAGGGTTTTAAACTCTATTCTCAACTCCAAAGGCTCCCGAAAGATAACCCCACGCCTTGTGCAAAGTTATGACAGGAAGCCCCACCAGGCCCCTGTGATAAGCTCTCTGCACACACTGCTGGAGACTGACAATTATTTGGCAAAGGGGTGGTGTCCGCTGCTCCAAGTGTGACTTTGGACCAAAGAGTCATACCAGACTTACAGGGCTCAGGCACTCTATCTTGGGTTAGGGCCTGGCTGAGATTGCTCCGCGGAGGAAATCAATGCTTCTAAACCTCTGCTTGGTGTGAGTGACAATGCAGTGGCAGGTGATGACCTTGGATCCATATCAAAAGGATGGTGAGAGACATACTGAACCGTTTGCTGTGTAGGGTTGGGTTGAGGGACTGAGCACTGGAATCTTTTTTAGCACTTCCCCAGGCTCCTGCTGGATTTCACCCTCGATCTTGCATAATCTACATAATCAGTGACTCCCTGCTACTTCCAGATATGTAGCTATGGCTGACCAAGGGGTCGAAAAATGTAGGAAGAGAGGAGAGAGGGGAGGGGAAGTGGAAGTGAAAAGTATTAAGATGTCGTGTATATGCACCAATCCCCCACCATGCGTGTAATCAGTATGTACTGCAACCACATTAATAAATGTTTTTTAAAGTGAAACACCCGGGCATGCTTTCAACAGCTGAACTTGCAGAATCCTATTTCCTCCGATTTGGAGAAGAGGTTAACCTGGTTCCCCATCTCAGGAATACAATGAAGACCCTGGCATGGTGGGAATCTTCCCGGACCACTTCCACAAGGCTGCTCAATCTTGCTGTGCACTTCCACGTTCCAAGAACACCAGACTTCCAGGAGTTCCCACACGCGCACAGCAGGCTGCTGCCTGGCCCGGGCTCGGCACGTGCTGTACTCTGCCTCACTGTTTCCCCGCTTTTGCACCTGTCCTACTCCTCCTCCCCTTCAGCGCAGCGCAGCTGTCCTTTCTCAGTCTGCCTTTTCCTCAACCTCCTGGAGAGGTGACCGCCCCTCCTCTGTGCTCTGCGTTCTGTGGTTCTACCTGCCTGACCTCTCCCTCCGTACTTCTCTCAGACTCAGCAGTTTATTCACCAGGCCTGCGTGGCGCGGCCTTTTCCACCTCCAGCCGCACAGCTGGTACACAGCCGGGAAGGGGTGCAGCGCATGCTGACATAGTTAAACACAGGGAAGAAACGCAGAACATCAGACTCAGAGCAGCCCTCTGAAGAATCGATCCGCTGGTTTTTCCTGTGCAGGTCTAGGCTCCTTCCAGGGCCCTGGCTGTGACTGGAGGAGACAGTGTGGAGCAGAATGCACTGCCCTCAAGGAGCTTATTCATGGGAACAGCAAACCAACAGTGGCACAACTCGCCTACTTAAAATATTTTTAGTTCTTTTTAAAATTTATTTTAATTGGGAAATAATAATTGGACATATTATATACTTTAGGGGTAAAAGAGTGAGATTTTTTTTTTTTTTTTTTTGGTTTTTCTCCAGTACCGGAAATCGAACTCACCACGTTGCGCTTGCCAGGCAGGCGCTGTGCTGCTGAGCTAAATCCCCAGCCCCAGGGGTAAAAGAGTGAGATTTTTGATATATACTCACATTGTACAACAATTAAATCAATTTAACAAATCCTTCACCTCAAACACTTTTTTGTGAAAATATTTCAAATCTACTCGTCTATTAATTTCCAAGTACACACTTCTTTATGACTTTTATAGTCACCAACCTGTGCAACAGTCACCTCCTGTGTTCACTGCAGCACTATTTATGACAGGCAGAATACAGGGCCCCCTAAGCTCATCATCACATGAGTGGGTAAGGGAACTGTGGTTCACATCCACAATATGAGAGATGACACTATCTGAAAAAGAAGGAAATTCTGACTCTGGAGTTAATACGGATGAAACCGAAGGATATTATGCTAAGTGAAATAAGCCAGGCACAGAATGCAAACGCCACACAATTTCATTTTATATGGAGTCTCAAAATGGAAGCCTTAGAGGGAGAGAGAGTCAGATGGTTATGACTGGCTGCTGGATGGAGAAAGAAAGATGCTGAGCCAGGTGCACAGCTAATTATTTACCTGTAGCTGTGAGAAGTGATACCAATGAACAGGACAAGAACGATGCGGACACCAGTGAGGCTGCACCCTTGATGCAAAAGTTAAAGGGAAGCCAAAAATGGTGAAAAAATTAATATTTAGGTTAATATTTTCCAGCATCTTCCCAACCCATGTTGGAGCCAAAGGCAAAAGGAAAACACACACCCATGTCAGCACGGCTTTGCATATGTTAATGGTTATTTTCCCCAGAACATTCAAGCAGTCAGAAAATCAAAGCAGGTGTATTAAAACTCACGCTGTCCTGTGTTTTGACATTTTCTTGCTCCAAAACAGAATTTACTACAATTTTACTTGAGCTTAGGTCAATTTAGAAATCCTGTAAGATCACCATTTGCTCATGGGAGGCTGTTGAGCATGGCGGTCCTCTGAGAAAACCACAAGTACATGCTTCGCTCAGAACAGCACAGGCCTTTATTTAAAATTTGCAGTTTCCCACCATTACTTTTTTGCATTACTCTTGATAATTTAAACTTTTGCATTACAACATCATTTATCTTGAATACTGAGAAGTTTGTGGGGGACAGGTACTTAAATTTGGCACCAAAAAGAGTCCCCCCACTCCCCTCACCCTAGTCCCAGCCTCATCAAAGAAGAGCAGAAGAGTCTTAGGCTAAGGACTAGAGAAGACTCCCACAAGGGTGAGGCAGAGGAGCTGAGATCTTGGAGACAGACTGCAATAGCCCTGCCTAGAGGCGGCACCACCAACAACAACAACCCTGTGGTGAAGGAAAAAGAGTTTGTTAAAGAATAACAATAACCATGGCCATACACAGAGGCACCATCCTGAAGGATGTAGTGCCTTGTTTCATCCCCACTACAAAGCTGAGGCTGGTATCAGTATCTCCATTTTACAGATTACAAACTAGGACACACAGAGGGAAAGTTGCTTGTTCAGAGTCACGTGCTGTAAAGTGACAGAACTAGAGAGAAACTCAGGTACTCTCGTGCCCAGCGCATTCCAGAAACTTCCTCACTCAAAAGGAAGTAACTTAGCTAGAGTAGAACATGTCACCAGGAGATCAGAGTAAGACACACCTTTCAACCACTGGCAGATGCCAGTTGAAAGTTCAAACTCTGAGAAGCAGTAACTGGTGCCATCTTAGACTCTGGTTTATCTTGTCTATTTCCTCCCACTCTGATCTGTCTGGGTGTCCCGAAGCTGTCTTCAAAATCTGGAAACACTGATCCAGATGACCCCTTTTTTCAAGTGATCCCTGTAAAGACATAGATCCGGGACATTTTACCACACTGACTTTATAATTCACACGAATGTGTCTCAGGCAAGCCAGAGTGGATTGCAGTCCACTGGGTATGCGAAACCTGGCCCATACAGCTATGGGGATGCAGGACCTACCCAATAGAAACCTCAGCATCTTGATAACCTAGTACCATCAGCACATCTCACTACATGCGGTAACAAAGAGGCAAGCACAGAGCTTATGCCATCAAACTGCCTGTGTCTTGACTGTGTGACCTAGGCAAAGTCACTTAGAACTTGTAAACCTCAGATTTTGCACCTTTATAATGGGCTGTCTTCTGATCATGACACACATTGCCCTCTCCTTCCTGCATACAGCTAGATGCCATTGGTTCCACAGCCTCTTTGCAAGCAGTACAGCAGGGAGCAGGGAGCATCTCTGGCTTCCAGGCCCAGCTCATGCCAACACTTCCACTAGCTCTCTTTCTTTCCCAGTATGCTCGCAAGATGCTGAGCGCCAGGATGACTCCAGAAGCCACGTATTCAATACAAAGCCACTACCAGCTGGGAGCTGGAATCCTAGATGAGGAGCATGAGCAGAGTACTCCTATCATGATCCAGTTTCCCTGGAGACAAGGATTAGAGTGGATGTGATCCAAGGAGGAAGGGCTTTCAGGAAAAGGGAGCATGGAAAGCAGGAGAGGACAAGGAAAGAAACTAAGCAAAGAAGTGGCCTCAGGAGAGGCCCATCCATGCCCATTCCTAGGGAACATGATCCCTGAGTTGCACCACAGAGCTGGGCTCATGAGAGGTGAGGGTCACCTCTGTGTTGTGTCGGTCATTAGCTGAAGGCCACCACATCAGCCCAGAAGGTGGCAGGCGTGACCTCCTCGGAAAGACGGCCCCATCCCCTCTCTCATTCAATGACTGTAAACTCTCCTGGAAAAGGGGCAGCTGTGAGACAGTTGAATCCTACACAGACAACAACCAAGTCATGGACACAAGGTGTGACCCTTTTCTTTCTTTCTCCTTCCCCACCAGGAATTCCTGCCTTGTGTCAGCAGTAAATTAACATCTACTTATTCAATCGCTATGTTTCATGGGTTTCTATGCCTCACTGTGACAAAGAGAAGAAATAACATCCACCTCACAGAACTGTGTGGCTGCACTCACATCACTTAGAGCCAAGGGCATGTTCAACGACTATTTGCCATTCTTGAAAATAATTACTTTAGGGCAAGTGCTGATAGTGTAGAACTTTCTGCTTTTCCCTGCTCTGGAGCACCTCGCAGTCTGGTAGGCAGAAGACAGATGAAAAGAGATGGTTACAGGAAGAGACAGCAAGGAGCATGCCTGGAATATGGGCAGGGCATCTCACACTTGAATCTCCCTGGGAACAGAAACACAAGTGGCTCAAGTATGTTTGAGTTGATTCATCAAAGGATGAGCAGGTGCTCTAAGCAGAGGAGAGAGATGGGCAATTCCAGCAGAGGGGACATGCGTTTATTGTTACAGCTGGGGCTATTTCTCATGTTCTGGGACTCTTCATCTGTTATACTGGTGTGCTCCAGAGTTTGAAGACCCACTTGCCCCTTGACAGTATGATCTTGGAAATGTTGTAAGATCTATTGTGACTTGGGACCTGCAATTGTCAGAAGAAGACAGTAACACTGTCTCAGTCTTGGGATCATGGTTCAGTCCAGGGTAGGGCAGCACCAAACCTGACTGCATTAGATGCTGGGTATAGTTAGTGCCCCTCCCTCCTGCATCCTTCCCCCAGCTTATCCTGTCCCCAGGGCTCCCTGCCCCACACTAGCAGTCTCAGCAGTCTCTCATTTGGAATCAAAAGCTCTCATCCCCTGGTCTTCATAGACTGCTTCCATTCTCCTCACATCTGCCTCAAAGCAAGATGCTTGCAGTGGCCCAAGAGTCTTCATCAGTGCTCCTTCGCTGCCCTTCCAGCCACTGTTCACAGTCAAGGCCTCTCCTCCTCCTTTCCCCAGCTCCCTTGGTAATGACCATTAGTTAGCAGAAGTCTGAGGAAGTATTTGTGTGTCAGATACAAACTGTGTCCCAGTCCTCTTGTGGCTGGCCTTATTTTTAGCACTCCTCCTGCATTCATGTACACTTCTCCCAAGGTCCTTGGCTGCAGTCCTGTCAACAGGAATAGGGACATGCCTGGATACAAATAAGATACACACCACACCCCTTTTACATAAATATTTGCAGCTCCCACCCAGCCTTCTCTCTGAAAACCTGTTTCTTCTCCATGTCCCAGCTTCTTTCTTTTCCTATTTCTGGTTTACTGCCAGGAGCAATCATTTCCGTTTCCTCATAAACCAGCAAGCAGAATCTCCCTTCTCCAAACTCAGAGATGTTGAAGCAGGAGGGGCTTTAGAACCATATTAGGTAATCACGCAGCTACTCTCAGGGAAAAACCAAGAGAGGGAAAGGGCGTGCACACACACACACACACACACACACACACACACACACACACACACATGCAAGCAGGTTTAAGATTTTAAGGATAATTTGTTACTAAGAACCTGCAGGATGAATCATATAAAGCCCCTCAGCCCTAGTAGTATATTTGAGAACTGATATTGTTGGGCTCAAAGGACAAAAGCCACAGCTCTACTGTTCCTGGTAAATACACAGATGGCTAGCCTCTGGATGGGTGATAGTCCAGACATGGATTCAAATCCCTTAGTCAAGTTACTCAGTCACTTCAGCATCTGTTTCCTAATTTTCAAAATGGGATTATGAATAATGTCTTCCTTAACAGTTACTTGAGTATTCAACAAGGCAATCTGAGAAGGTGCTTTATAACTGAGCCCTGATTCACCCCACAAAGAGGTTACCCTGGTTGCTATTTTCACTGCATCTGCACAAGGACCACATACACTCTCCCTAAAAAATAGGAGCTCCTGAAGGGGAGCTTGTTTCTTATTTCCTTACTACCACAGCACCTAGCACAATAGTACCCACTCAATATTGCCTGAAGATGAAAAGGGAGATGATATTATCCTTGCTGATGGATCAGCATAGTGCAGCTCAGACAAAGCAGACAACTTCAGGGTTACCCCAACCCTTGTCTTTCACCAAGGCATGTGTCTCCCAAGCTGCCTCATATATAAAGATGATTGGGAGACAAAATTGAAATTCATAGACTAAAATCAAAGATGGAAAACAATATTCCACTCAAGAAGAACCTGAAAAAGGCAGGAAGAGCTATTCTATTTTCAGGCAAAGTAAACTTTTGAGCCAAAATTGGTCAGAAGAGGCAAATAAAGTCACTACATTTTGTAGGAAAAATTCAACAGGAAGAAATTACAATTATAAACATATATGCACCAAACACCAGCACACCCAACTTCATAAAACAAACACTACTAAACAAAGAAGATTACAGAAACATCAAAACAATTATAGTGAGAGACCTCAATACTTCAGTATTACAAACTGATCATCTAGACAAAAAAAAATCAACAAAAAAAGTCAGAGTTGAAAATAACTTTTCAACAAATGAACTTAATAGAAATCTACAGAGTATTCTATCTACAAACAACAGAATACACATTCTGCTCAGCAGTACATGGAGTTTTCTCTGAAACAGACCATATACTAGCCAATAAATCACACTTCAGTAAATGCAAAGAATCAAAATTATTCCATACATATTATCAGGTCATAGCACAATGAAACTAGAAATCAATGGCAAAACAACTACAGAAATTATTCAAACACATGGAAATTAAAAAATACATTCTTGAATAATCAGTGGGTCACAGAAGAAATCAAGGAAGCAATAAGACAGTTTCCAGAATTAAACAATAATGCCACTACAACATATCAGAACTTGTGGGTCACAGTGAAAACAGTCCTCTGAAGGACATTTATAGCTGTGAATGCCCACATCAGAAAAACAAAGCAAGCCTAAATAAATAAACTAATGATGTCCCTAGTGGTCCTAGAAATACAAGAACAGTCCCAATCCACAGCTATTACAAGGAAGGAAATTATAAATATCAGAGCAGAAATCTATGAAATTGAAACTAAAATGACTCAAAGAGTTGGTTCTTCAGAAGAATAAACAAAATAGCCAGGGATATAGCTCAGTGGCACAGTGCTTGCCTGGCAAGTGCAAGGTCCTGAGTTCGATTACTGGTACCAAAAAAAAAAAAAAAGAAGAAGAAGAAGAAACAAAATAGACAAATGCTTACACAGTCATATCAAAAGAAAGAAAAGACTCAAATCTATGCAGTTAAAAATGAAAAAGTTGAAATCAAAATAGACACTAGCAAAACCCAGAGGATTATTAGCAAGTACAGTGCTGCCTCAGTTCACGAACTTAATTCTTTCCATAATTCTGGTTGCAAACTGAATTGGATGAAGACCATATCAAATTTCCCCATTAGGTCAACACTGAATCTAACTGATGAATTTGATTCAGTTCTCATTCAGCTTGGTTTGTGACCAGAATCATGGAAAAAATTAAATTCATGGACCAAGGTACCACTGTACTTCACAAAGTTGTATGCCAATAAATTGGAGAAACCAAGAAAGAAATTGATATATATGAACTACCAAAACTGAACCAAGAAGATATAAAAACCCTATAATCCAATAACAATGAAATTGAAGCAATAATTTTTAAAAACTACTAATTAAGAAAAACTGGGGGATGACTGATTCCCTGCCAAAATATACAAGAACTTGGGGAGATCTAATGCTAATATTTCTCAAACTCCTTAATGAAATCAAAAGGAAAGGAGTATTTTTGAACTCATTCCTGAAAGGTAGAATTATCTGGATTCCAAAACCAGAAAAGCATTCAATCAAAAAAGAAAACTACAGGCCAATTCTTTCAATAAACATAGAAGCAAAATTCCTCAACAAGATACTGGCAAACAGAACACAACAAATTGTCAGAAAGGTCATATACCATAACCAAATAGGCTTCATCCCACAGATGCAAGGATGGTTCAATGTATGCAACTCACTGTACAGATATAAGGATCTTTTCAGTAGACTCAGAAAAAGCCCTTAACACAATCCAATATTCACTCACGGTTAAAAAAAAAAAAAAAAAGAAACTAGGTATAGAAAGACCTTATCTCCATCTGATGAAAACCATTTATGACTAACCAATGGCCAACATTATATTAAATGGGGAAAAACTGAAAGTTTTCCCTCTAAAATCGGGAAGAATGCAAGGGTGTCCACTAGATTCCTGTGCAGCATAGCATTTGAACCATTAGCCAGAGAAATCATGCAAGACAAGGGAATAAAAGGAATACGTATAGGAAAGGGAAAAGTAAAATTATCATTATTTGCAAGTGACATGATCTTCTACATAAAAAAATACACCCCAAAAAAACACCAAAGGACTCCTAGAATTAATAACAGTAATGTAGCAGGATACAAAATCAACATGCAAAATTAAATAGAAATTTAATTCCTGTAGAAATTACAGCCCTCTGAAAAAGGAAATCAAGGAAGACATCAGAAAATGGACATATAGCCTTTGTTCCTAGACAGGCAGAGCCAATACAGTCAAAATGGCCACACTTCTGAAACTGATATACAGATTTATGAAATCTCATCGAATACCAACAACATTCCTCATAGACCTAGAGAATGCAATGCTAAAATTTGTATGGAACAAGATGAGACCCAGAATAGCAAAATCAATCCTGGGTAACAAGAGCAAAGTAGCAAGGATCCTGGATTAAAAGTTATATTACCAAGCTATAGTAATAGAAACATCATGATGCTAGCATAAGAACAGAGATGTGAAGCAATGGAACAGAATAGAGGATACAGAAACAACTCTAGGCACATTCAACTAGTTGATCTTTGACAAAGGATTCAAGAACATACACTGGAGGAAATGTAGCCTCTTTAACAGTTAATGCTTGAATTCTTTTTTTAACCAATTTTCTTGCTTATATCTGGTAATCTGAACAACTAATTTGAAAACAACAGTATACAACATAACAACCACTGGTGAATTCCTACCATCTTGTTTAATGAAGTTCTGTATCATTTCTAATGCTTTTTTATTATTTTTTATTCTCTTTAATCATTCAATCAATCTTCCATTCTTATATCTGGTAATCTGAGCAACTTCATTGAAGATAACAATATGTAATATAACAACCACTGTTAATTCCCATCATTTTGTTTTGAAACCCTGTATCATTTTTATTGTTTTTGTGTTGTTTTCTTTTGTTTACATTGTTGTTATTTTGTTATTTTTTATTCTCTTTAAAATAAATAAAATAAAACCCATAGAGCATAACACTGGTTTACAACAACCCAACTCATCCTTTTCTGCTATAAATTTGTACTCTAGCATACAAATTTAGCATACTAAATTTGTACTTTAGTAGCCAGGTGTGTGTCTCAGTAGCTGCACCTGGAGGATACAGGAAGCAATTTTTGTGTTTACCCACTTGATATGACAAAGTGTGTGCATTACTTACATAATGCACCATCAGGTTTTGTATATTTTACCTGAGCATCACGGGGGTAAAATACACCCACACCATGCTTTTGTTTTGAAAAAATGTATTTTACCATAACAGAATGTAAGTGTGACTCACAGTAGCTCTGCCTGGGGAAAACAAAAACCCATCTGTGCATTCACCCATTTGGCAATTGAATGGCAAAATGTGTACAGGACCTCCAAAACCACAAGTAAGTTTTACCCACCAAATATTTGTTGCTAAATTTCCATACATTTAGGATATTTTTTTAAAGTTTTCTTTTGATTTTTATGGTAGAAGTAGCCCAGTTCAGTACAATGACACATGAAAAGCCAGATTTGTAAGTTTTGGAGGAGGTCAAAAATGAATCATCAGATTACTCATGCATAAATGATGAAGATGATCATGACTTTGACATAGACCATGTGAGCCAAAGTTCCTGTGACAGTGAATGGAGCAACAATTGACTGGTACAGATGCAAAGAATGTAGACCACCTTCATTCAGATGATGAAGAAAACAGCAATGTGAATACATATTTGTCCAGTCAGAATGGTACAAACTGGTCATACAATGAAATGGAAAGATCCATTGTTAGCATTAAGTCTGAAAATACAGTGAGGATCTTGGCAGGGGTGAAACCTATTGGATGGAATGCCAGAACTGCCATTCAATATTGGAAATTGTTTGTAATAGATGAAATGCTACAAGATGTTATGAAATACACACATACTGAATTATAAGTAAAATGTTTTATATGTACCAATAGCCATACTTAAAAATATACTTATTATGACAACTCACTAGCAGAACTGAAAGCATTCATAAGTCTGCTGTACTTAGCAGTGCTTTCTCATGGTAATCACAAGACTGTAAAAGATTTATGGAAAAGTGATGGGTATGGACCACACAGGAACTATACACAGGAACAAAGCATAAATTACAAATGAAATGCTACCATTTCAAAACAGAGAATTGTATAGTTCAGTCTTTGGATTTCAGAAAGATATAACATTAGCTTTGTATATGGAAAAAAAAAAAAAAAAACTGGTACTGCTGACAAAAGGGAATCCTAAAATGGTAACTTTCTACAAAAAAACCAAAGGCAGGATAGATGTTGATGAGTTATGCAACAACTACAATGTCACCAGAAATGCAAAGTGTTGGCCAATGGTTGTACTTTACTCAATCCTAAATATATGTGACATAGTTTGATAATTTACAAAGAAAATAACAAATGCAAAATACTGTTATAGGCATCTGAGTTAGATAGAAATATTATAAGTAGTCAGACAGGGCCAGGCCCTCAAAGGAGCCAATACGAAAGACAAGATAAGATAGTATTTGCTGCCGGCCAGACCTCAAGACAAAAGATTAAACAAATGCATTTACCTACCTCCCTAGGTGTGAACATCAGGGATTGATATTCTAAATAGGTAGTGATCACTTTGAAGAGTCACTGGCCCAACCCCTTAGAGGAAAAGCCCCTTTTCTGTATTCATGCCTGCTTTTGATCCCCATTCAATCTGAACAACTCTTATTGGCCGACCGTAGTTTTGTCCCACCTCACACCCACCTTGCAATTTCCATTTTTCCTCTAACTTGGACCTGCCTCACTTCATGGTTTTGCTGTATAAATTCCCTAGAAAAGACAGTCTTGGGCAACCCACTCGGGCCCCACTTCTCTCCCTCTCTTGGACAGAAGATTTCTTTCCCTCAATAAATATATTCTGCTCTTAACCTGTGTTGTTCCTGGAATTCATTCTTCAATTTTAGAGAACACGAACTCGTCCCAGATATCGTTTGGGTTGGGAGTTTTTATTTTCTTGTATCACTGTGACAACAGG
Source organism: Chinchilla lanigera (assembly GCF_000276665.1). Taxonomy (NCBI): domain Eukaryota; kingdom Metazoa; phylum Chordata; class Mammalia; order Rodentia; family Chinchillidae; genus Chinchilla; species Chinchilla lanigera. The sequence goes on from NW_004955461.1 coordinate 2,581,653, forward strand.
AAAACAAAAATGTCAACTGTGCCCTACAAAAAAGAACAGGAAAGCAAAACATATGTGCTATCAGTGTAAGCCATTCTTGTGTATGTACATACAGTTTTCATGCATGAAGACTGCCTTGGGTGTAATAGTTGAAGCACAGATTATATTTGTGGTAGACTTTTGTTTGTATTTATACTGTAATTCACAGAGGTTTTCATTTCTGATGTTATCTTTCAGATTTTGTAAGCAAGTAAACAGCTGATGTGGAAATGTTGATGTCTATTCCAAGCACTCATTAAATATTTGATATTTTATTTTACTGATATCTTATTTTCCCCCCAGGGCATATTGTACAATATAGAAAGAAGCTCCTAACAAAAGAGGAAGAGAAGTGACAAGAGTGGCCTGCTACATAGGAAAGGAAAGTGAAGCACATATGTTGTCAGTGTAAGTGAGATGTGTGTAGAGCTTGCAGTTGTCATGTGTGCAGACTACCTTGCATGTGACAGTTGAAGCAACAATTATTTTTGTGGTAGAGTTGTACTGATATTTTCATTGTAGTTCATATAAGAATTTGTTTTTGATGTTATCTTTTAAGTTTTGTGAGCAAGTACACAGCTAATGTGATACTGTTGATGTTTATTCTAAATGCTCAATACACATTAAGAATTTAATACTTTATTGATATTTTGTTTCTCTTAACTATATATGATATAATAAACAAGAATCTCCTGATGAAACAGCAAGATGTCAAGTATGTCCTACAAAAGGCCAGGAAAGTAAGATACATGTGCTGTCAGTGTGAGCAATGCATGTGTATGGAATGGGCCTTGTCATGTGTGAAGACACCCTTAGGTGAGATCACTGAAGTAAAGATTATTTTCTTTGTAGAGTTCTATTGGTATTTTCATTGTAATTCATATAGGAATTTATTTCTGTTGTTACATTTTTACTTTGTACATGAAAAAACAGTCAATGTTGAAAATTTTGATGCTTTTTTATAAACATTCAATAAATATTTAAAAATTCAATAATTTACTTTTTTGGTATTTTCCCTGTTGAGTATTCATTGTTTAATATACTAAAGCTCATAAAACTAAATAATTCATCAATAAAAATATTATAGAGAATAAATATGGGTATTACGTACCCACAACAATGCACCTTTATGACAATATTGGCATTATGCCCCATTTAGTAAAATGGTGCTGGGAAAACTGGCTATCTACATGCAGAAAACTGAGTCTAGATTCATATCTCTTACCGGGTCTGAGAAAAAATCAAAGTGGATCAAAGATAAATGTTAAAATGGAAACAATCTGCTAGGAAATAAAATAGGCAAAACTGTTGAAGGCATAGACACAGGCAAGGACTTTCTTAGAACCACAATGACACAAGAAACAGAACCAAGAATCAACAAATAGAATCACATCAAATTAAAAAGTATCTGCTCAGCAAAAGAAGCAAGCAACAGAGTAAAGAGACAACTTACAGAATGGGAAAATATGTTATCAACTGTTCCTCAGACAAAGGTCTAATATCTAGAATATATAAAAACTTAAATAAAAGACCCAGACAAAAAATGGGCAATTGAAATGAATAGACACTTCTCAGAAGAAGTACAAATGGCCTATAAATACATGAAAGAAATGTTCAGCATCACTGGCCATTAGAGAAATGTAAATTAAAACAACACTGAAATTCTACCTTACTCCAAAACAAGTGGCTGTCATCAAGAAATCAAATAACAACAAATTCTTCTGAGGCTGCAGGGGAAAAATGAACCCTTCTCTATTGCTGGTGGGAATGTAAACTAGTACAACCACTATGCAAATCAATATGGAGATGCTTCAAAAACTAAAACTACATATTCCATCTGACTCAGCTATTCCTCTTCAAGGAGTCTTCTCTAAAGAGTTAAAGACATTGTGTTACAGTGATATATGTACACCCATCATTTATAATAGCTAAATCTTAAAAGCAGCCTATATGTCCGAGAACAGATAAACTGATAGGGAAAATGTGATGATATTTACACGCAGTGGAGTACCGCTCTGCTCTAAAGAAGGATAAGTTTGAGTCATTTGTAGGAAAATGGATGCACCTTGAGACCATAATGTTAAGTGTGGTGGATTAAATAATGGGCAGCTTTTAACACCCAGCTGAACTGAATCAGTGTTGTCCTGGGTATGGAAGGCCAACCTAAGGATTGTCACCAACAGCATGAAAAGTGAACTGGAGGGGAAGATGGTGCACTGTTGATTCTCCTGGAGAAAATTGTCATCTAGTTTTCCTGATATGAACTTGACTGTTATTATCAGAGGAACTTGAGTCCTCACTATTGCTGAGGATGGCTGAGATTCTCTTTGGGGGAGCTCTGGTCCTTACTTTGAGCATCGCTTCCTGGCTCCAGTGCAGATCCCTCAGCCTGATGGTACAGATCCTTCATCCTGCTGGCACAGACTTTCTAGCTTTCACCATTGACTTTGGGCCTTCCTAGTGCAGATCCTGGATACAGACTTGCATGAGATATTGTCATGGCCTCCAGCTGGACTCAAGCAGGACATTGCCATGGGATTCGGGCCCTCAGCTGGACTCTGGATCTCTAATGTGTGGACAGATCCCCTGCACTCTTTTGCATTTGATTCTTTGAGTGAATATATAAAATAATCCTATAAATTATGTGTACTGTATTAAATCTTTTCCCTAGTAATCCTTAACTACAGCATTAAGTGAAATAACTCATCTACACAAGTTTAAATATCACATGGCTTTTATATGATATAGACAAAATAGAAATGCAGAACAAAGAATAGTAGAAAGTAGAGTTAGATCTTTTTCAGATGGAAAGGTGATTGAAAGATGAAGAGAGGGGTAAGGAGGGGAGGGAAAGGGGAAGAAAAAAGAATTAAGATGTGTTATATACATGGACCAGCATCATGAGGAATATAACCATTATGTCCTACCAACATGTACTAATGAAAAATAAAAGCTGGAGGAAAATGGGAGAGAGGGACATTCTCCACAGGTGTATGTCCAAGGGGTGGACACCTCACAGCAAGGTGTCTGTGTCACCAGGCCCAGTGCTAAAATTTCTCAGGTGGTCTTTCTTTTAACTGTGCCCCTCATGGTGTGAGGGATGGAACCCAGGGGCTCACACGGGCTGGGCAAGTGTCTACCTCCCACTGAACTGTATTCCCAGCCCTCATTCCCTTGTCTATTCATCAGGGATTGATTGCAAACCTTGGCACAGAGAAGACAAACAAGAACCAGGCTCTACACTGATGGAGCTCAGACCTGTATACAATAACCCAGCTGGAAAGAGATACTGGATTAAGGAGGCTGGCCCAGGTCCCACTGAGAGGTGGCAGAGTGAAACAGCCTTATTGCTTTGAGGGCAAGAAGAGTCACTTCCTCTAGAAGGAAAATTTGGAGCTGGGCGGAAGGTCACTGGGTAAACAAGGAAGGAAAAGCCACTCCCTGCAGAGTGGACAAGGAAAAGAGATGGGGTTCCTCAGGAAGCATTAAGCAGGTCACAAGTAACTGTGGGAGATGGGCATGTGGGAAGAGGCAGGAGCAGTGAGGCCAGAGGAGGTGGCGGCCCACGCTGAACATGGCCCAGGGGTATGGCCCTTCCTCCTGAGGATGGCTGTGAACCATGAAGAAGCTTAGGCAAAAGAGTGATGTGATCCAACCTGCATTTTAGGACCAACATAAGCATTTCTGATCCACTCAGGAGTTGTGCTCCATTCCTGCCTCTGAGCAGCACTTGTTACTCAAGGTCCCCTCCCTGGGGTGAGCAGGTGAACAGCTAGATTCTCCTCCCACTGCCCTGACTGGGCCTTCCCAAAATCCCCAAGAGTTTTACCTATGATAAAGTGCCATAATGCTGCTAATTTGCCTTCACTGTATTAGCCAACCGTTGCAAAGTGCACATAGAAGACCAGTTTTGTAACTATACAACAAAGCAGCCCAAAATATAAATAAAGAACAAAATAACAGATAGAATAATAGAAAGTCGGGAGGGAGATCCTCCTCAAATGAGAAAGGGATTAACAGATGGAGGAGAGGGAAGAAGAGAAGGGAGAGGAGATTTAAAAAAAAACAGAAGAGTTGCAATGTGTTATGTATGTACCAACTTCACTTAAGGTATGTAAGTATTATGCAGTGCAAAGATGTACTAATAAAGATGTACAAATAAGATGTACTAATAAGATGTACAAAGAGAAAAATCAAAACAATAAAGAAAGTAGCATACATAGACACAATTTTACACATCTTATGGATGCTGAGCTACTTTAGCAGGTGTTTATAGGGAGCCTATTCAATATCCAACCCTGCTCTAGACACAGTGAAATATACAAGAGCCACTTTCCTTACTGCCCAATTCTTCGAGAAAGTCCCAGTGGAAATGGCAGAGAAGTGAGAGGGTGCTGTCACTGAGAGCACAAGCATTGGATATAAAAACTTCACTTTGTATCTTTGCTTCTCACAAGTGTGATCACTAGGAAATTATTTCACCCCTCAGTCTCAATTTCTTCATCTGTCAATTGAGAAGCATGATATACCATACATCACTCTTAAAGTGGCTACAAAGATTCAATTCAATAAAACCTTAAAGCAGAGTGTCTGGCACACTATGAAGATATAAGTCCCGTAGTTAAAAAAAAAAAAACTCCACCACTGTGGGTAGGAAGGTGTTTGGCTGTTCCTTAAAAAGTTGAAGATAGAGCTAAAACTTATCATACAACCACCAATCCCACCCCTAAGAGAAACACACCTAAGAGAAATAAAGGGATATATGAACATAAACACTTGTACATAAATCTTGACAGAAACATTTCCCACCGTAGCCAAAAGGTAACCCATAAGTCCATCAGTGGATGAAAGAATAGTGGAATACTCACAATATGTAATGATATTACTCAGCCCTAAAAAATGAAGTATTGATATATAGTGCAACATGGATGAACCTCAGAAACAGGATCCTAAGTGAAAGAAGCCAATCACCAGGGGTCACAGAGTGTGTGATTCCATTTTTTTATAATGCCCAGAATAGGCAAGTCCACAGAGAACACACTGGGGAAAAGAAGAGAGAACCAGAACTATAGCTTAAAGCATATAGGGTTTCCTTTTAGGGTGACGGAAATATTCCAGATAGAGATGGTGGTTACACAATATTGTGACTGTACTAATTGCCACTGAATTATTCACTTTGAAATAGTTAATTTGGCATTATATAAATTTTATTTCAATTTTTAAAACAAGTTCCACCTCTAGACCATGCTTTTCCTAGTACAGGATAGTCGCAGTCTTATGGCTTATATCTAGCTACACTCCCAGAGCCTCATGCACTCAACAGCAGGGCTTTTGGGAGGTGGTTGAATCATGTGTGTGTGGTGCTGGATTAGGGTGTGTGAAACTGGGGTCAAGAGTGTGTGATCACTCAACTGCTTTAGCTTACATCTGGGTGAGGATAATGGGAAGACCTACCCGAGATGTGCAGCACCAACCAAAAAGTTTGCAGCCAGGACGAGATAAAAGGGAGAAGAAAACTTGCTGCTTGCTGCCTGCTGCTTGCTGCCTTCTGCTTGCCACCCCATGAACTGTTTCTTCTCTGTGATGCCCCTCTGTCATGTTATCATACTTTGGAGCCAGCAAGCTATGGGCTGAAACCTCTACAAACTGTGAGCCAGAATAAACCATTTTCCTCCTTTGATTTATGGGTATCAGGTGTTTTGTCTCAGCCACAAGAAAGCAACTAAGACACATGGTCATCATATTGGCCTGAAATAGCCCTGGACACCTCAGTGCCAGGCTGGAGCCCTGGGCACCTATATAACCCTCAGGGTCCAGCAGGAATACAGGAAATAGCCCCTCACTTGTGACACTCAAGGACTATCAGGAGTATTCCTAAGCTCTGATGCAAACACTGTAAAAGCTCTGAGCCATGCGTGGTGCCACATGTCTGTAATCCCAGCACTCAGGGAGTCTGAAGCAATAGGACTGGAAGTGTGAGTCCATCTTTGGAAATTTAGCAACTTAGTGAGATCATGTCTAAAAAGTAAAAATTAAGAAGGGCTGGAATGTAGCTCAGTGTGAAGACCCTGGGTTACACCCCTCATTTGGAAAAAATAAAATAAGAGATCTGAACCTCAAAATTAATGAAAGAGAAGGAACCACCCCTACCTCAAAGTGGTGGGGAGGATGACAGAGGGCTGAATTATTTTCCCAAGGCAAATTACCCCAAACTGGATGGCTCAGAGCCACAGAAATGTATTCTCTCACAGATCTGGAGGCCGAAAGTCTGAAAACAAAGTATCTACAGGGCCATGCTTCTTCCAAAGCTCTGGGGAGAAACCTCCCTTGCCTTTTCCAGGCTCTGGTCACTCCAGATTCCCTGGCACATGGTTGTGTCCTTCCATCTCTGCCCTTATCTCCACAGGGCCCTCTCTCCTCTCTCCATCTCAAACCTCCTTTTTTCTTGTATGGGCACCTCTGTGCTTCAGCATAGGCCCATCCAGACAATGTATGCTGATCTCAGTTCCAGATCTTTATTTTCTTTACATTGGCAAGACCCCTTTTCCAAATAAAGCCACATTCACAGTTGGCCTGAACATGTCTTTTGAAGACAGTACTCAGCTGGCTATAGGTAATAATCTAGGTAAAGCGCTTTCTGACACTTAATGAATGGCAGCTGTTTCACTATTGTCATCATTGTCATCGCCATCGTTACCATGTGACTATCCAGGCCATTCCCAGTCTCTCTACAATGCGGAGTCTAGATGACAGCCTCAGCTCACTGAGGATCCCTCCAAGCCACACACCCACTCCTCCTTAAGAGGTTGGAGCCTCTCCTGGTGTCTCCCACCTGACCGACCTCCCCAGAACTAGACTCTCACTGGCACGGTGATGCCCTCTCCCTCACCACCACATATTGAACCCCCCAATTCTGAGCCCCACTCAGTATTCTGCAACTAGACCCCAGACTGATTCTAACTATAACCTCTAGATGGCTTGTCCTAGACAATCCAGGTCCCTTCTAGAGCTGACTCTCTTTGTTTCCCTGTGCCCCCTTCCTTCTGTTTGGGTCACTGTTTCCTCCTATTAGTGAGAGAACAGCACGCACCCTCCCACAGCTAGTGCACATAGGAAAATGAAAGGCCCAGGCCATGGAATCACAATTTCTGGGTGGTGGGACCAGGCCACTGATACTGGTTTGGGCTCCTCAAATAATTCCAGTAGGCAGCCCATGTAGTCAAAGTCACTCTGAGACACAAGTACTGAGAATGGTCTCACTATGTCTCCAAATACCTAAAATTCCCAAATCACCCATAGGACCACTGCAGATATTATAAAGCCAGAAATTATAAAAATGGGCAGTGTTTCCTAAAGAGTGCAAGAGAAAGAATAGGTTTAGTGGGGAAAGCCTAGGTTTGGAATCGAATCTTGCCCTTACTAAGCAGTGTAGCGGTGACTATATCCCTCATCCTCTCTGACGCTGTTTCCTATGGAAAAACACCCAGCCCACAGCAGCAGCCAGTCACAGTACTTTCCCTTTCCCTTCCTCCTGAAATTTGCAAAACATTTAAATCCACCTAGGACACCAAAACTGTCTTTAAAAAAATTCCTTGGCCCTGGAAAAGGGTTTATTGTTTAGATTCTTTAACATGTGTTCACTAGATTAGGGGCAATTCTGGAAATCCACTCCCAGATGATTAAAATAGGGTGGGGGAAACAGGAGCCGACTTGGCTGTGGTTGCGGGCCACTCGAGAGTAACTTGACTAGGTTAACACAGGTTGCAGCATCCAGAGGTCTGGCCCATGACAGGATACCAAAGCGGGAGATGAAGACGTTCTGAGTGACCAGATCCAAAGTGGAATCCTCCATGCTTTCTTGCCAAAGGAGAAAACCAAGAGGCTCTACATCCAGAGGCTCTGCTAGATCTGCCTGAGAAGCCTCAGGTGCCTGTTTATGGTTACGCAATGGTTTCTCCATTATCCCTCTGAAATAGAAGGCAAACTCTACCTATTTTCAAGTGGTAGGAGGGAAGCCTGAACTCACCAGGCTAGGAAACAAAGAATTCAACTCTGAAAATGGTCCCAGGAAGTCTCCATGGATTCTGCAGTCCAAACTCCTCCACAAAGCCTTTCCCCTTGCTTGCCCCACTACTAGCAGTTTGTAAATGGTCTATTGTAGTCCTCCCTACACAATATAATAAAGAGAGGTGTCTCTCACTCATCTCTTCTTCCCCATCCTCCCCCTTCACAGCAGAATGCCTGGCATATTTGTCCATCTGTTTATTCAACAAAACATCCATAAAGTACCTGCTATTTGCCAGATACCACGTTTTATCCCATCCCTGTATATGCTTACAGCCTAGATGGCAGTCCACCAATAACACCCACAGCAATGAACTGGTTTGTAGATACTATGTCAGCAAAATTCCCATGGGCCATGGTGTCCTCAGATGTGCTGAGCAAAATGTGTAACTCGTATCATCAGTACTTAGCCTTAGAACTCACTTAGATCACTGGATCCCAAGTGTGATGCACAGGTGATTCTGATGTACTGCAAGGGCTGGCAATCACTCACCCAGCCCAACCTTCCAGCCAAAATATGATGGTCCTTCTACGATTTCCCATTGCTCTTTATTAATGCCCAACTGGGGTATCATGGCCAACAGGGGCATACATGACCTGGACCCTGGCTGCCCTCATTTGTCAGTGCCTTGACCTTCTGCTCACTGTACCAGCCACATTGGCCCTCTCTTCAGGGCTGAGCCAGGAAACCCCTGGGACTTAGCCTTTGCTGCTCATTATACTCACTTGGGCCTCACCTCAAAGTTATCCCCTCAAAACACCTTCTCTGACCACCCGGTAAAGTACAGTCTATTACATACACATACACTCACCTGCGAGCACACACACAGTTGTTCTTTTATATTCTCTTATTTTATTGTGTTTATGACACTCATTTCTAGTTATAACTTCCTTTACATTTTACTTGCTCATTGTTTATTGTCTGTCTCTACCACTAGAATGAAATTTCATCAATGTAATAACCTTGTGTGTCTTTTTCACTATAGCTTCCATGTGTCTAGCACAAAGTGAGTACTAATTAAATGAATGTCTTGGTCAATAGGTCCCTCACTGAACCAGTGGAAAGTTACCTTCAGCCCTAGATGCACATTGCTCATGAAGGAAGGACGGATCTTGTGCCCATCCAAGGCCATCCCGTTCCATCAATGGCCACTTAACATTGTTGGGACACTTCCAGATATAGGCCGATTCCTGCCTCCCTCCCACTTTTGCCACTGGCCCTACTTCCAATCCCTTCAGCTTCCCCAAAGCAGGCTGATCCTCCTGCCATATGACAGCCTTCAAGTATTTCAAGACGGAGACATTCCTCCCAGCCTTGTAGCATCTAGGTGCATGGCTTCCTGGAAATAATGTCAAGAAACAAGGTTATATTTGCTTTTGATGTTGGTGCCCATAAAACACTCCAGCTTCCTGAATCTGGAAATGGCCTGTGTTTTCATTTTGCAGAACAGCTGCCAACATACTGCCAGGGTGGGGCCTGTACCTGCATTTACCCCACCTCTGAACTGTCCCTAAGAAGGAACCAAGTGTCATCTTTACAGACCCTGGGCAATATGCTTCTGACTGTATCGATTCTTTTTTTTATTGGTAGTACATGTTTACAGTACATAATGTTTACATTCCTTATGTCAAGTTGGTACATGTACATACCACATCTGTAGTCCTTATTTCATCCTCTTTCAATTCTTGAGGGGGGTTATGGGAGAAAAATGAACAACAGAGGTGCAGGGCAAAGAAGTCCCTGCAGCTGCCCGCTGGCGGTGTAGGTGTAATGGAAAGAGCATAGACTTTGTCTTCCTTCAGATTTTACCTTTGTTTCCTCCTCCAGCCTCTCCAATCACCCTTCCCAAATAGCACATGTGCCCACCACTCCCTGCCAACTGATATTTTCCATCTAGCGCCAAGGCGTTGTTCTCCTTGCAGCTTACATTGCTATTTATCTACTTAGCCACTTGCTTAGTCTCTCCCCAAATAGGACGTAAGTTCTTCGAGGACAGGTCCTTGTCTCTTTTACACAGCATTGCATTCTCAGCACCAAGATGATACCTGGATTAATGCAGGGATTTAATAGTCAATGAGAAAATGAATGAAAGAATAAAGGAATGGTTGTGAGATCCCAGACATATCCCACAGCCTGCTTGAGCCTCAGTTTCCTCAATTTCCTTAGACTGAATGTGGGGGGAGCGAAGGGACTAATTCCCTCCTCATCAGACTATTGTGCAGATCAAATCAGACAATGTCCCCTGCTAAGACCCCAGGAAACATTCCTGGTTATTGTGTCAAATATCTCCACAGGACTGGCCCCATCAGCGGAAAAGCCATTGGCTATTCCTTGGGTGTGATTTGAAAGGTCCAATCTCCCGCTGGACTTTCCCTTATTGTTTTACTGTCTGAAAATTCCACCATTAGACATTCCTTTCAGTTAAGGCCTCAGGTTCCCACTGAAACAGACATGCTTCCCGCCCTTTGAAGACAGGAGGTCGAGATAGTGGAGGAGATAGTTTACTTTCCCTTCAGCTCAGCTGCTTTCCCTTCAGCCCCGAATCCTGCTAACTTTTACAACACTTCAGATGCAGGAGCCTGGATTACTTTCACTGCCAGCTATTTTTAAAACAGAAGGATAGGCTCTGCTGTCGTGGATCTATCTTTCCAGCCTGGCTTAGAACTGCAGAGGCATTTTCCATCTGGCTGTTCGTTGTGTCGCAACACACATTCCAGAGCAGAGGAACTCCATCGTGTGTGTTTCCTGTCTCAGTCTTGCCAAAAGAAAGCCGTACTCTAAAGATGAGACTGCAGGCAAGGCTTTGGCCCAGACAGGTCCAGCAGGATTATCACTGTCTGAAAGCAGAGGTGGGATATCCCTCACATCTTTAGGAGTGGCTGGAAGAGGGAAACGGGAGGCACATTATGCCCACTCCCAGGATGGTCCCAGTACTCCAGGCAGGCAGATTCCAGCGCTGATGCAGTCTGTCCCCCCAAATCCAGTCACTGATTTAACAACAGGGATTCTGCTCCTGCTCTGAGCTGGGATCATGCATGGTCATTGCTCTCCAAGACCAACAGTCAAGTAAAAGAAACAGAAAATGGCAATCCACATGCAGAGTGACATAGTAACAGAGGCAGGCCCTCCACGTGGAGCATCAAGGAACTCAGAGGAGGAAAATAGCGAAGGAACATGTCACAGGTTCTAGGAAGATCTGCAGATGATTTTTTAAAACAGAGTAAACTGAGTCTTGAAGAACATATGTGAATTGTCCCAGAAAAAAAGGGAGGAGGGCACTGAAAACTGACGGAAAATAGGACATCCAAAGTGAAAGTGCAGTCTCTTCATATGAGGGCAAAGAGTTTGCACTCTGAATGAGAGACAGTAACCAAGGAAGGCCCGGGAGGTTAAGCGGTCAGACACTAAACACCTAGTGGGGTAACTGAGGGGTCTGGGCCGTATCCTTTATACCATAAAGAGGGAGACCCCAAAAGGATTTAGAAATGATGAGGGCTGCATTTATGTAAATCCCTGCAACACTGGTCTAGAGGACAGATTGTAAGAATGGATGCTCAGTGGAAGAGTGACGAGCAATATGAATCTATGGTGAAGCCCACCTAAGTGAAGGTGACACCTGGAAGAAGGCACAGGCCATTAAGGGAACGTCAAGAAGCTTCACTCAGAACCTGTTGAGTGGAAAGGCCTAGGAGTCAGATGGACCAGGACCCTTGGCTCAGCAGTACCCATAATCCTGGGCAAGGCATCCAGCCTGCAACCTGGTCACTTTATCAGAAATATATAGATATAGATACAGATATAGATAAAAGTATATATATAGAGATATAGATATCTATAGATATATATATGCCGAGGCAATGAAGACACACAGTAGGTCCTCAGCCGAGGACAGCCTTTATGGTTATTGCTACTGAGGAAGAGCCAGTCATCTGCATCTGCAAAGCCAAGTACTGTACACTGGTTACGGCTGCCGAAAACTGTAAGACTCATGACATCAAGTCTCCTTCTCAACAGGGTGCACAAACTTAGAAATACAGCCATCATCTTAATAAAAAGCAAACCACCAGGAGCCTGAACAGCTGTCAACTCACAGGTACCTGGTGAGTCCCTTCTGCATGCTACCCCTTACTTATACACAAAGAAGAATCCAAGTGTGTTGAATGGAGCGCCTGACCTTGAGAGGTTTCCCCATTTGTTGGGGAAATAAATTAGAAACACATGAAGCCATTAAAGAACAATACTTCTTTTCAAGTCTTATCTCGGTGCACTTCTTTACAGCCTTTGTCCCTAGTGACTTTGCCCCTCCTTCCTGAAACTCACCTCCCCACTGACTACCAGGGCCCCACCCTGCATGCTGAAAGAGTTTGCTTTCATCCTCTTTCCTTGGCTCTTCCACCCGTCTTCAGCTGTTAGTGTTCCCCAGAGTTCTGTGGTCCTCCTTTCTTCTCACTGCACACACATCTCCCTGAAGCACATCCAGCTCCATGGGTTCAGCTACCTGGACCTCTTGGACATGGGTTTAGAGCTGACCTGCTGTGACAGTTGTTCCTGCCCCAGGAAATGACTCCTGGGTTTTGTGCCTACACGTCAGATGTAACATTCCCAAGGCAAACCCACTGTCTTCCCCTGAATCTCATCCTCCTTCAGACTAAACCCAAGTTAATGATATTACCATCCACTTACCTTCCTGAGTTCTGTTGGCCAAGTGGCGATAGTGCAGTTGTTAGAAGCACAAGTGATTAACTAGGCTGTCTGGCCTCAGGTCCCTGCTCTCCATTTGTTCTGCGATCTGCAAGTTACTAAACATTTCCTTAAAGTGTAAACACCTGTGAAATGCATACTTTAATCGTTACCTTAGTGAGTTATTGAAAAGATTGGGTTAATACTACACAGAGTGCACCAAATGGTATCTGGCACACGCTGAGCAATTGATATATAAAGGTTTGCAATTCGAATTCATGTCTTTAATTCCTCTTCCCATTTCAAACCTCTACAAATAATTTGCTGTCAACCCCAACAAACTCATCTGGTTTAGATTCTCATTCCTCCGTTCCTGAAGCTGCTGCCTGTGCCCAGGCTTCATTATCTGTGGCAGAACTCTCAGACGACCTCTATCCCACTCCACACCTGCCCAGTGATGGGTTGAGGCCAGGGTTCATCAGGGACTCTCACACAGTGAAGACCTTCCAACTCTCAGCATCTCCGGCCCTGGGACCTGCCATCCTGCCCAGGGCAGCAAATTCCACTACTTTGTTAGCACTCTTCCTGCTCTGTTTTCGTGCCTTCTTATTTCCTGGTTCCCTCCAGTGCAAAGACAGGTGGTACAAAGAAGGCAACTCAGCCTTCTGGCTCCTCACTTGTCCTCCTGTAGGGTCCCCTCCTCTGGCGTGATAACAGTGAGAACATTCAAGCCACAGATAAGACCCCTGATCCCAGCTCCTGTTCCTCCACCCCCTCTGGCTCAGCTTTGAAGTTCCCCAAACCCTGCCTATGGGACCTGATTATGTTATCTTCACAGCCAAGGTGAGGGAGCACAGAATGACTTTATGGCTTCCTGTAAGAGCCCTCTCCAAAGCCAGCATTTCTTATAATTGGAGGGGAGGGGTGATTTTGGAGGGAGATCTGGGTTTCCCAGAAATTAGAGTTTAATTAGACATACAGATTCTCTGTGCAGATTTAGAGCAGTTTCTCAACTGGAGATGAGACATTTGGCAAAATCTGAAGCCATTGCCACTTATTACACTTGGGAGTGGTTGTCACAGGGCTCTCCCTAGATACCCTACCTGTACCCTCGAGCTCTGACCACAGAGAAAGTCCCACTCTGCACACCAACAGTACTAAAATTCAGAAACCTTGGTTTGGAAATGAGGGAAAAGGAAAGAGAAGAAAGATACCTCTACCAGTACTAAGGGTGAGGTACCATGGCCTCTTTGGTCCACTGCTTTTTAATTTTCAAGCATCTATACTCGCATGAGATCCCAAAATCCACCAGGGTTCAAAATAGTATAAAGGAAAGTAAGATCTATTGTTTATCACTTCTATGAGAGCTGACAAACACATTTGGGAGAGAACACACTCATGGTGCCCGGGGATCTTCTCCAGTCCTGTCTCTCTGCCCCTAAACTGCCCACTGTGCCTGGCAAAGCTGCCTTGCTTGGCTTTTCTGCAGAAGGAGGAAAGGGGCTGAGGGCAGTTCAGGCCACGCAGATTGTCTTGGCAAGGAGGGTGCTGCCCACAGTGAGGACTGGAGGACTTCAGAGGGAGAAGGGTGGGAGCTGTAGGGCTGCACACAAGACTCCTAGAATGTGAGCATCTGGACTGGACACACCAAAGGGAGATGTGGGTGTGGAGCAACAAATCAGGTGATAAAGAGAACTGTGGGAGAAGTGCACAAGCAAAGTCTTGCAGGGGACATGCAGCATGCCCGGCACAACCTAGCTCCTCCTAAATGCCAGCTCCTTCCTCTCACAAACAACTCGGCTGTGTCGATAAAGCTAACTAGATAGGGAAGTACATCAGGCCTCCTAGCAGCTTCTGCAACTTCAGAGATGGGGCTGAGGCCTTTGGTAACACCTCGGAGTCTAGGAGCTGGGAAAGACCACCACGGGAGGGAGGGACTTGCTAAGTGCCCGCTATAAAGAGCCCTTCCTGATATAATGTCCCGGGATTTTCCCGTCATTTATGTTATCAGTTTATTAGGAAAATGCACAATGGCAATAACTAAGAAATGCTTAGAAAGTGTAAGTGAATTTGTTCAGTCACAAACTGTGTCCCTGTGCATTCTCTTTTCCTTTTACTTTTTCCTTTTAATAAACTTTGTTTTTTAGAACAGCCAGGTTCACAGTAAAATTGGATAGAAAGCACAGAGATTTCTCATCTATCCACAAACCCCACACGTGTAGATTCCCTTATGACCCACATCCCTCAGCAGAGAAGGGCATTTGTCACAACTGAACATACACTGTCACCTGTCACCCGTTTATACTAGGGTTCCCCCTTGGCGCTGTATATCCTGTGAGTTTGACAAGTATGTATGGCATGTACCCACCATGACAGCATCACAGAAAACAGTTTCACTGTCCTGAGAATCCTCCCTTCTTGTCTATGTACCTGTTCTTCCTCCTCAATCCTTGACAAATATTTTTGTCATCTCCACAGTTGTGTCTTTTCCAGAATATCAGATGGTTGGGGTCATGCAATACACAGCCTTTTCAGATTGGCTTCTTAAATTAGTAATGAGCATTTAAACTTTTGCCATGTCTTTTCATTACTTGATGGCTCATTGTTTTTGCTCCTGAATGATTCCATTGTCTGGATAGACTGTGGTTTATTTCCATGTTCACCAACAGAAGAGCATCTTGGTCATTCTTATGTTTTGGCCAGTAAAAATAATTATGAGCTTATGTTTTTTTGTTTGTTTGTTTTTCTCTGGTACCGGGAATCGAACTCACGACCTTGCACTTGCCAGGCAGGCACTGTGCCGCTGAGCTAAATCCCCAGCCCAAGAATAATTATGAATAAGCCTAAACATCCAAGGTATCTGTGTGTAGGTTTTTAGATGGAGGGAAGTGTTCACCCATGTGGTGAGATCCTCTGTGCTGGGGTTCCTCGAGAGACTCTCCCCAAGCTGCCATAGAATAGAATAATGACAGCTGGAGCCAGGCATGCTGGCACATGTGTATAAAGCCAGCACTCTGGGAGGCTGAGGCAGGAAGATTGCAAGTTTGAACCCAGCCTGGGTAATCTACCAACTCCCTGTCTCAAAAACTTAATGGGCTGGATATGTAGTTTAGTATAAAGGCCCTGGGTTCAATTCCCAGTGCGGGGGTGGGGAGCGGGCAGGGAAGAATAGCTAGAAAAAAAAACCATGTTGAAAATCACAGAAACTAGGTTTCAAAACGGAAGGTGACTTCTCAATGCCCAATGCCCTATGCCCACAGTTCTTTACTGCCTACCTGCTGGCTCCCACCACTGTACTCCATCATTATTTCTGATACCCTTGTCTGAAAGTCCATCTCAAGATGAATTCCCTAGCAGGGGACAAACCCTATCACGCCATTCACTGTGGTCAAGCAAATCACACTACTTCTCCCAATGTTAAGTCCCAAGAGGACTTTGCCAGCTCTGAGTCAGTGAAGCATAATGGATACAGCCCTGCAATCAGGTGAGGGATTCACATCACAAACACTTTGGAAGAACTGCCACAGCACGTATCATCCTAGGAGCTGGCTACAGTGGTAACCAGGGGAGCGTACAATGCTGATTTCCTCCCCTGCTCAGTACCCTTGAAATATGGATCAATATCTCTGAGTCTCAATTTCTTCACTTGCAAAATGGGATGATTTAAAACTTTCTGCCCTAAAGGATTAGACAACATCTGTACATCTCTTAGCTCAATGACTGGTACCAGTGAGTGTGCAAGACAAAGTAGCTGCTGGTATTCACAGGCAAAAGCAGAGCCCTGGAGAAGAGGGTGGTGGGAACTTCCACAGTCAATGATGCCAAAAGGAAAATCAGGAGCTTTGGTCTGGACTCTAGCGCCTGTTCACAGATGCCCTCACTTCCCCGAGTTCCCATATAATGGTCCCAAAGAGGAACTAGGAATGCACCCTCTTCCATGTCCTGCTCTGCACTGTTTGCAGAACATTCATCTGTTGCAAAGTACCAACCGTGCACCAGCTCCCACTTGTCTCGAGCACAGGTGCAGCAGTTGGGACACCTGAGCCCCCTCAACTGTCATTCTGAATCCTCAGCCCTTCCTCCATCAACCTTTTGACTTCAGCAATTACAGGCAGGCCTACAAAAGGCTTGATTTAGCTGCAAGTGTATATACCTTTTGACCTTTGCAATTGTGTTTTAAATTCAGTGTTTTTCAAGAAGAAACAAAAAAAGACTTTGTATTGATCCTGCAGCATCTCCCAAGGTCTCTGCAAATGGAACGCTCTGTTCTTCCTCAGATGAAGGCTGCCCCTCTTTGCTTGGGAGACACAGACCCACACAGAAGCCATACTTTGTGGGTTCTGAATGGCTGTGAAGGTCATGAGGAATCAATAGAGCTTTCATAAAGCTTCTGGGCTGCCTTTGTCTTGGAGGTAATGTCCCTAGAGATGAAGATGTCAGTCATTAGTCCAGCAAAAGGCTCAGGCAGAGCCAACACCTGGTCCATGCACCTTGGAAAGACACTGGGGAGGCCTGCCAGGTCCTAGGAGAGGACTGTTCTTCATGGCAATTGGCAGTCAGGCCTGCAAGCAGAAGACCAAGAGAAGAGGAACCAGGCTGTGTGCAGCCAGAGGAGGGGGAGGGATGCTGTCGGCATCTCCCAAGAGGAAAGGGTGGGGGAGACACTGTAGTAAGGCATTCAGGATGAGTGTGCAATTACACAAATTCTTTACCTCCTGACACTGTGACAGGAGAGATGAAAGCCAGAAAATGCTCCAAGCAAGCAAGCAACAAACCTCATCTTCCGGGCTCTAATGGCCTTCCTTATCTTTGAAATTTCTCTTCTACCTCCAGGGTCAGATCTAAATTCCTCTCCCTGACTTGAAAAATCCTTCACAATCCATGCCCATTAAAGAACATATTCCAATGGCAAAATTAGGGCTCAGTATTCCTCCATTCATCCGGGAGAGTGCCAAGCATGAGGTCCAGCCTGGTATCTAGCACATCTGAATGTTCGGGCAAGTTCTGTAACGCAGACTTATAAGCTAGGTCTTATACTTAGTAGCCTTTAGTGTTCATGTGGTGGTAAACACAGAACTGGGACTTGTGCATGAATCTCCTTCCCAAATTCTAGGTAAACTCTGTGCTCCTGCCGCTGAGCTACACCTAGCCCCTTTCTCCTTAGAACATCCTTACAAAGTCCCCTGCAGAGCCCTTTGTATCTCAGTTGCGTGTTTGAAAGTTTCTACTAAAAAAATCTTTCAATTTTCTTAATCTGTGCTTTGATATTGTGTGCTTCTGCATTCATCTGCTGCTCAGGCCTTGTTCATTAAAAACTCAATAGGAAACTCTGCAGAGGAATGATTTTCTCAGATGATCTTCACTGTTTGTCCTCCTTGAGAGAATTTTCAGTTACTGTTGTCAATTTCACTTTCTAGTTTATCCCCACCCTGACCATAAATTTAACTTCACCTTATAGAAGCCTGGAATTTTTTTTATCAGGTAGTTCCATAACTGCTAAGTGAAGCCAAAGACTATGTATGGATAGATAGATGATAGATACTGTGGAAATCAGTGTGGAGATCCTTCACAAAACTAGGATTAGAGGTCCCACTTATCCCAGCTCTTCTCCTTCTGGGTATTTTTCCAGAAAAACTGAAAACATCATAGCACAGAGATATATATGCACCTACATTTATAGCAGCACAGTTTATCATCGCTAAATATTAGAAACAACCCAAATGCCCATCAACCAAGGAATGGATAAAAAAAGATGTGGTGTATTTATACAGTGGAGTATTACTCAGCTATAAAAAAAGATAAATGCTAGGCTTTTATAGCCTGATGGATGCAACTAGAGACAATACTCATAAGTGAAATAAATCAGACCTGCATGTATAACCATCATATTGTCTCCCTAGAGTAAGAACCTGAAAGAGTAAATAAAACCCAAAGGTACAATAGATATTGTGAAAGGAAAAGAAATTGCTCAAAGGGAAAGAACAACTGGGATGAGAGAAATGAGAAAAATAAAAAAGAAAGGGAAAATTATGTATATGTATATAGAAGGATAGCTGGGATAATTGAACTGCTGTTGTCTATTGATTTATTGAAACAAACAATACTTAAATTTTTTGATTGACTTTGCATGCTTATACATGGTAATCTCAACAACTAATGTGGAGACAACAATATGCAATATAATAGTCATTGCTGAATTTCTACCATCTTGTTTAGTGAAGCTATTCTAATGTTCTTTATTACTTTTTATTCTCTTTAATGGTTTGATCAATCTTACATGCTTACATCTGGTAATCTGAGCAATTTTGTTGAAGATAATAATATGTAATATAACAACCATTGTTAATTTGTATCATCTTGTTTTGAAATTCTGTATCATTTTTATTGTTTTGTATTGTTTTGTTTTTGTCTTTGTTGTTTTTATTTTGTTACTGTTTCTTCACTTAAAAAGATGAAAGATAGATAGATAGATAGATAGATAAAAGGATAAGGTAGGATAGAGTAGGATAAGATGGATAGGATAGGATAGGATAGGATAGGATAGGATAGGATAGGATAGGATAGGATAGGATGGGGTAGGATATAAATGTAACTCCCAATTTGCTAAATATCAGATACAATGAGTTCATGTTCACCAAAATCAAATTCTAAGGAATAATGAAGGTTAAGGGTAAGGAAAATTTATTGAAAGAGATAGCTCCTGAGAGACAGCAAGGACTTGAAAGTGAGCCCACTTCTCAAAGGAAGTTTTATAGAGCAAAATCACAAAGTGGGTACAAAATCAGGAAGTGGTTACAAAATGGGACAAAACTATGATCAGCCAATAAAAATACAAGTATAGTCACTTAGGTAATGTTGAACCCATGGGGAAGCAGGTCATGTAGCAAGTGTACATGGAAAGAACAAAGACCTTTCCAGGAAGAGATGAATCAGGAGGTCCTGGTCACCTACCTGGCAATTGAGGTCTATTAGATTTTATTGGACCGGGTATACCAGTTATCTTTTCCCTACTGGAGGCATGCAGTCCTGGTCATTCCATCTTTATCTTGAGGCCTGGTCTTCAACAGATGTGCCTCCAGCCACAGTTGTGATGTGTTCTTGTCTTGTGCACTGACTCCCTTGAGGACCCAGCCCTGTCTGATTGCCTGTATTTCTAACTTAGCTGTCTATAGTAGACAGATGATAGATATATAGATAGATAGATACTCTCTGTATATGGAGAAGCAGAGACAGACCAAGCCCCAAAGTCAGAGCACATGTTTAATCAACAATGAAGCTTCCAAAAATCCCTGCTCTCCTAATTTGCAGGATAACCCAGCACACATGAGGAGTACCCATTGGAGTCTAGGCCACAGAAGGGGAAGATGAGAAATTCTCTTTCTTTATCCTTCAGAATTAATAAATGTGAAATGCATTTATGAAAGAAAGTCATAACAAACTGAAATTTTTCTCCCTTCTCCAAAAACCTCTCAACTTAGGTAGCTGCTTTAGAAACACCCCTCAAAGTACAGTGGCTTGGCACAAAGGAAATGTGTGTTTCCTGTAATATAACAATTCTCAATGCACCTATTCAGTGGAAAGCTATCCATGTTGTGATTCAGGGACCCACGCATTCTCATCAAAGGAGCCACCAGGCCCTTCAAGTCCCATTCACCCAGTTAGCAAATAGAACATGAAAGGTGCAAAAGGTAGCAGAGGAGGTTTCTCATGGCCAGACCTGGGGGCAAGGTCCATAGCTTAGGCTGTTATTCTTCAGCCAGAACCAGGAACCTGGTGACACCTGACTACCTGGAGACAGCAGCATGAGCATTAAGCTCTATGGTCATGAAGAAAAGGAATACATTTCCCGGAACACAGAGCAAATCGGTCACCAGGGCCCGGTGCTCCACACAGGACATTTGGGTTTTCAGCGGTTCTGTGAGAATCTGCCAAGTACTCTGAGCAGCTGGAGGGAAGGCTAGACTGTCCCAGCCAGGATTCTGGCAAGTAAGATCAGGGTCAAAGTTGGACTCCATAAGCCTGGAACAAAAGTAAATCAGAGGCCCCGAGAGTCAGAGGAAAAGCCAAGCCAAAGGCTACTGGATGAAGAAAGCTGAAATTTGATTCCCCAAAAGACCAAAATCCAAAGACAGAAGTCAACATTGAATTGCTACGCCATAAAATTAAGAGAGAAAAAAAGAAATGAATAATTGAGAAAAGAAACTAGAGCAGTTCAGAGGGGAATACGGAGGAGGACCCCAGTGCAACTGACCCAAACCCTACAGGGGCATCGTTAGAGGCCAAAGTGGGTATAGTGTGCACATGGGTCAGGCTGCCTTAGAGAGGTAAAGGCAAGGACTTCCCAGAAAAGTGAGGAGCGCACAGATGACTGCTGTTCCCAAAAAATTCATATGTTGAAGTCCTAACGTCCAATATTGAGAATGTGAGCTTATTCGGAAATAGAGATATTGCTGTTAAAATTAGCTCACTTAAAATGAGGTTATCAATGAGAAACATGGGTCCTTAACATGATATAACTGATATGTGTACTAAAAAACAAAGAAATGTAGTAACAAACATGCACAGGAGGAATGTCATGCAAAGATGGACACAGAGATCAGGTGATATGCATATAAGCTAAGGAGCATCAGGGATTGACAGCAAGTCACAGAAGCTAGGCAAGAGGTCCTTAACTGACTAAGTACCTCAGAAGATGCTGAGCCAGCCATCACCTTGGTCTTGGTCTTTTGTCCTCCAGAACTAGGAGAAAATAGATCTCTGTTGTCACAAGCTACCCAGTCTGCAGGACATTGCTCCAACAACCCTAGCAATCAAATATCTTGCAGTGCTGCCAAGAGCAGGGTAATGCTGCACAGGCAGGGCCCTCTCTGAGAAAGACACTATCTCCAGCCACTCTGAAACAGGTAGAAGACAAGAAAAAGCCTAGGGAAGAAATAAAGTTGGCACTAACTACAGCCCTTGGCTCTGTTTTCTACAGACTCAGCACCATGGTATGCTGTGCCTGCAGGGTTTCGACAATCGGGTGAGTGAGAGGGGAGGTCAAAATCAGTTCTTTGCTCTCATGGACCCAGGTATGTCCCCTACTGAAGGAAATGTGCCATATTCAAGAATGGTCCTGTCTGCACCTTTGAGTCAGCCAGTCAGTGACAGGGCATATAACAAATGTAAGGGGAAAGCAGAGCAAGTGCTGCAGGAATTCAGAAGAGAAATGGATTGGCTATGACCAGGGTTGGAGGCATGGGACACTGGTCTGGGCCTTGAATATTGAGTCCATGTATGGAATGCAGAGAAGAGAGAAATACGACTCCAGTCTGTGCAAGAATCCCATAATGCTCTTCAGCGCTAGGAGCAATTTCCTCCCAGATCGCCGCTGTAATCGGACCCCACACGATGGACAAGCTGGTTGCACATGTGTGAGGTGCCAACAACTTCACTGTGCTCTGAGCGGGCACAGATCACGTCCTGCCCTTGGACGAAAACCTGCACAATACAATGAGTTTTCTAATCTCTCTTAGTTAATAAAAGTCAATGTGCCTTTATATCTTTCCCCTTCAAATATTGGAATGCCCTTTATACATTAGTCTGCACTCCAAAGTTAATTCCAAGGTCACTCTCCTCTCCTTCAACTTGCTAAGTGGTTTCTGCCCCTCTGGAGGTGGACAAGGGAGGAGTGAAAATGGAGTGCATGAAGGTTCTTGTTCACCTGGTGCTATCGTAAACTGGCTTTGCACTCCCCGAGCATGGCAGATCTCACAACTGACTCCTTTTCTTGCAAATCCTTTGGAAATCCCACTCAGGCACTAGGGAAATCTGGCTCACAGCTCCCTCAATGCCAAGCATGTGAGCTTCTGCTCCTGCTGCTGATTTGCTCCTTCTACATCTCCCAGCTATGTGGTCAGAGCTATATCTGACACCTGTGTAGCTCTAGAGTTTCTGGGTACAATCTCGTGCCCATTCCCATGTGTGGATATATATGTGCCCCATGGAAAGAGTCGCACTTCCTTATCCCTAACAGAGCCCTTGAGTGTAGGCTGCTCAGTGCAGACATCTCTCCTTTGGACCTTCCCTCAGCAGCCGGTCTGGCCAGATCTCATTCCTAAAAGGAACGTCATATTCAAGCCTACTACATACAGTCTGTAGCTTCCAGAGCTACACTGCATGGTCTGTGCAGAGGCCTGTCTTGGTAGACAGGAAGAGATACAGGCATCCACCCTGGTCCTTCAGAATGGAAGTTAACTCAGCACACAAGCAGTCTCTACCCAGAACTCTTCTTCTGACCCAATCATCTCTCCTTTCAGCACTTTCATATCCTGAAGTTCATAAGGCCCTTAAAAGATAGCTAACTACTCTCGACCAGTTACTTTTCACAAGTTATTCTGGGTGGTTCACATCACAGGACAGTACAGAATGTGGCCATCTGTCTTCTCATGAGAAACTTCATGAGAAGTTCTCAAAACTTCTATGTTAATATCTTTTTATATAACTCTTTATTGTTCTGTGACTTCCACAAGAGCAAAGTCCCTTTTTTTTTTCATCTTTGCAGTCCAGCCCCAGGCACAGTGTTCAAGAGTCATTGTTGGAATGAAAGAACTGACAGATAGTGCAGGAATGTACAAAGTATGTTACTCACACATTAAAGACATCAGTGGATGAAGCAGCGTGTTTATTTAAGGAAAGGCCAGGAGTTCAGAGGGGAAGGAATCTGAGATATTTGGAGCACTGAAAACTCTAGAGACTGAGAAGCAGAGTATAAAAAGCACAGGTTTCAGGAGGAGATAGATTCAGGTAGACACTTAGCTTTGCCATAACATTAACTGGGAACCCAAGGCAACTTACTCAAACTCTTATTCTTACTCTGTGGCTTTTAGGACTCTCACTGTAAAATAAATATCACCCATCCTATCTGATAAGATCAATATGAAATTTATTTAAGAAGATGCCTTACAAGTACCTAATGCAGGGATTATCACAGACTGGGGTAAAAATAATTTTTAAACCATCTTCTACTAAAACCTATGAGTCAGACTGAGACATAGGCAAGAGTTAGACTATGTAAAATGCTTTACTTTTTTTAATTCTTACACGAAGCCCACAAAACAGGGAGCAAGTGAACCTGACTATAGCACAAGAAATGAAAGCTAAGTGCTCAGCTCAAAGTCCTAAAGCTAGTGAGAGGCAGAACTGGGATTTGGACTCAAATACCTCTGCAGAGACTGCTATCCTAACCTCCTCATGTATCTTTAATGAAAGATTATTGACTGTGTCCCACTAAGAGACTCTAGGAAAAAACAAATGATACCAGCTCCCACAGAGCAAGCATGCTTTAGTCTCACGCTGAAACCAAATGTGATTTTCTTTTCTTGATTAAAAATAAACTAGTGAGGGCTGGAGATTTAGCTCAGCAGCACAGCGCTCACCTGGCAAGCACAAGGTCATGAGTTCGATTCCTGGTACTAGAAAACAAAACAAAAAAATAAAAATAAAAAAATAAACCAGTGATTTGGAGAGCACAAGACTGGCTGAACAGCTCTAAGGGAATGAGAACATGTTCGTAACATGGCAGCACATGGGGAGGGGTCAGAGGACAGAATGTGTGAAGATGCTGGGAAATCCGTGAGACAGCTGGACATGGGCACACAATAGGTGTTGAGAGGATTTAAGGGAGCAGGATTACTCTCCTGAAGGCTGAAGATCACTCCTCTAGGAAAGAGATGTCCTTCTCACTAAAAGCAGAGCAAGAATGTTGAGAGAAGTGAGGGCACTGTGGGAGACTACTTAGCCACTTCTCTGGAGCCCAAATCCAAATGAATAATCACATCTCACCCACAAAAGTGAACACAGAAAGCCTGAGGTAGACTTTTGTGGAGACCAGGTCCTATATCACGTGGTATTAGGACCAAAAGCAAGACTGACCTGGATATTAAACCTAGTAAAATTCCAGAACATGTTATTACTGAGCAGAGAGCATGTTATGGTTTTTGTGTGGATATCCCCCCAAAGTCCATACGGTCATGGGCGCAGGCTTTTCAGAAGGCGCTGAATCTAGTGTTTGTGCCTGACTTATGGTCCAATGCTGGGATTAAAAGTGTAACTACTACATCTGCCCTAGGCAGATAGCCTGCGTATAGTATAAAGGGAGGGAAAGGGGCTTGTCTGCTTTCTCACCCTTGTTGCTTTGCTACAGTCTGCTCATCACAAATTGTTCTCCTCTTTGATGGCCCTCTACCAAGCCACCCTGCCTTGGAGCCAGCTGATTACTGACTGAAACCTCTACAAACTGTGAGCCAAATAAACCTTTCCCCTCTTTAATTTTGGGTGTTGGGTATTTTGTCTCAGCAATGAGAAAAGTAACCAAGACAAAGCAGACACTTAGAAGATAAATGGCCAGCACCAAGGTACCTAAGTCATGAGGCCAGGAGGGTTGAGACACTTCCAAAACAGGCCAGTTGGACAGCACCCTGGAGCCCAGTGGAGCCAGTAGGATGAGAACCTAAAGACCCTCCAAAGGAACCTCAGAGCTTTATACAGACCCACAGTTTACTTAAATCATCACCATAAAGATAACACTGTTATAGCAACACTAACAATATCTGCTCAACAGGTGTTTCCACGCACTGTACAGAGTGCTCCTCACACACAAGTCCATGTAATTGTTATCACCACCCTGCAGAGTAGATAAGGCACAAGCATTAAGCTACTTGCCAAGGTCACATCGTTAGCAGTGGTAGAGCTTGAATTCAGGTGCATCCAATTTCTGACAATATGTTGCACAATAGAGAGTTGAGACCCAGACTACAGTCCAAGCTGAAAATATGGCCAAACTGTTTTTTGGGGTATCAGGAATCAAACTCGGGATCTTGCACTTGCCAGGCAGGCACTGTGCCACTGCACTATATCCCAGCCCTACTGAAAATATGAAGAGAGTTGAGAAGTATGAATAAGAAGCACAAAAGTTGAAAGGAGTCAGACTTTGAAAGAAGAGTGCTTCAGCTCTGTTCCTTGTCAGCTAAGTGGTCTAAGTTATTCCATATCCCTGTGCCTTCGTCTTCTCTCCCATAGATTGGTGATAATGATAGTAACTACTGTGAGGGTTTGATGAGTTGGAAGTGTGTGCACAGAAGGATATTTTAGCAACTGCTAGTATGTGTGAGTAGGCTGGGTTGTGTGTTGGAGACTGCCATGAATGGATGTTCTCACAAGGAGATTCTTCAAGGAGCCACCACTGTTTGGTTGGTCCACAGTAAGGCTTGGTAGATACACATACTTCTCTTTTGATTCCTGAGACAGATTTTGCTGTGTTGCCCAGCCTGGTCTTGATCTCTTTGACTCAAGCAATCCTCATAACAGCCTCTCAAGTGCTGAGACTTGCACCACCATGCCTGGCTTTCCCCATTCTCAGTAGGGATTCAAGCTGGAAATATTCTAGGTATTGCAGACAGCAAGGTCAGCAAGAGCTGTTGAGCTCTCCTATGATATCCCAAGGCACCAAAGAGAACCACAGCATGGACACATGGTCAGGGTGGTGTATTCACCACAGATTAAAGGATATACATGCGAAGGGTTGTCAGTGGATTCATGTGATCATCATGTGCTGGCCTGGCCAGAACTTTAAAGTATCCATCAGTGTACAAATTCAGAAGAAGCTAGGGAAAGCAGACTGGTCCCCCATGTGGGTTACTCAAGACTGAAAGAGAAGGCAGATGCTGAAGAAAATTGACCAATGAAGAACTTTCCAAAATGCCACAATTTTCCAAAGGCAATAAGAAGGGGATAAACATGCATGATGAAATGTGCACAGATCCAGATGAAATTCCACTCATGCATTTTAAAAGTTGCTCAAAGAACATGCTGAACGGGATCATGACTGGACCATTGCCTAGCATTTTCCACTGAAGAAGGAGGAGGAGGAAAGATAAAGGAAGGATTAGAGGAAGAAGAAAGAGGGAGGGAGGAAAAGGAAGAGAGCTAGAGAAGTTCAACTGCATGTCTGATGTAAGTCAACTCTGTGATACAGAAGCTCCAAGACTAAGCAAATGCTAACACTATTTATTAAATGCACAAGCCCTTTAGAGGCAGAGACCAGAGCTCCGAAGCAATCAGATCATGCTGTGTTCACAGCTGGAGCGTGATTAGACAGTAACAAACTCAAGTGCATTCAGAAAAGTGCGGTGGCATCTCAAAACCACGTCACCTGTTCACAGAACGGCAGGTGTCTGATTTGGAGAACTGAGCCCAAAAGCTGCCATCCCAACTTCCCTCAGTATTTGAAGTATTGTCCTAAGGCCAGTGGATTCAACTAGTGTTCTGTGGCTCCTGATGCCCACTAGGGATGGAAAAAAGAAGTAACACATTTCAACCCAAAATACAATTTAGTAAAAAGGTTGGGGGAAGGGCTCCTCTGTAATGGTGAAATATTTTTGGATATGCAGAACCACCCTACACAGTGGTACTCTTTAGGATTATTTTCCAAAGACTCCATCGTTCTTTGACATGGTGCCGAGGTCTTTTCCCAGAGGCAATGACAGTCTCCTTCTTCTGTGCATTCGAACAACACTCCGCAAACTTGGACCATTGCAAAGAGGAGTCTTTTCCCTGATTGGCTTCTTTTTCCATCCAGAAAATCCTCCTGCATAGCTGCTATGTCCCTATCATTGTCCTAAGTGCAGAAGATACAAATGTTTAAAAATTAAAATTAAAAAACCAGCCCCTGCATCCAGGGGGTAATAACAGAGTGGCTAGAGATTTCTAGTGGAGTATTGATAACAGATGCACACAGGTCAGGTTGTGCTAATCCCTATAAAAAATAAAGTGAGAAAAGGAGACTGGGCATAAAGGAGAAGAGAGAACATTCTTTTAGTTAAGTGCACCTGAGTTGGCTCTCAGTGACATTTGAAAGGAAGAATGGGGTCAGGGGGACAAGCCACTAAGCAAACGGGTATTTCAGGCACAGAACAGTAAATGCAAGGCTCTGAAAAACAGCAAGGAGGTGATGCAGCTGGAGCAGAGTGATGGGGGAAAAAAAGTACGGGGTAAGGTCAGAGGTGCAGCTGGGTGCCTGAGGTGTGTGCCCACTTTGCAGACCGACCACTACCCAGTGGTGGATGTTACTGTAGAGAGACAAGAAGCCACAAGAGGATCTGGAGCTAAAGAGTGGAATAATCAAAGGTCTACTTTATAAAACATCACCCACGGAGTAGGCCACAAAGGGACACAAATTGAAGCACAGTAAAAAGTTAGGAGGCCACACCAATAGATGAGGTAAGGGGGGAGGGGTAGCTGAGAATTGGGTGGTAGCAAGGGGGTGGGGCAGGAGTGGTCAGATTCTCAATGTATTCTACAGGTAAATCCACCAGAATTTGCTCATGGATTCAGTGTGGTGAAGAGAAGTGTCAGGAATGACTTTAGATTTGCAGGTTGATCCCTTGGAAGAAAAGAATCGGCACTTACCATGAAAGGGGGTTAGGGCTGAGGCAGTTTAGGGAGAAATCAGGAGTTTGGTTTTGATCATGTGAAGACTGGGCTGCCTACTAGATAGGAGGTGGGTATAATAGTTTGGGGTCAAAAGAAGAAACTGAGGTTTTGAATAACTCTCTGGGAGTAATTAGCACACAGGTAAAGCCTTGCAAACAACCCAGAAAAGTTGGTGAAGTGTAGGGGAGGACCCAAATGGGGAAGGTTCTTGCTACCAAGTGAAGAAATGTTCTTCAATAAAGGGTGGCCAGCTGGGCCGAATGGTGACACATGGTAAGGGGAGGCTGTCTGGAGACAGACGACAGAGGACGGAGGTTGAGGCTGGCATGCTGAACCTAAGACTGACTTAACGGTGTGGACATCATTAGCAATCTCAACAGAAACCAGTTTTACCAGAGAGGAGTGGGTCACTGTCTTAGTTGCTTTTCTTTTGCTATGACAAAATAAGCAACACCCAAAGGTACAGGGGGAAAGGTTAACTTGATTTATAGTTCACAGAAGTTTCAGTCCATAATCTGCCGGCTCCAAGGCAGGGTGACACACAGCAGAAGGGCAACAGTTCATGGCAGGTGGAAGGTAGCAAAAGCAGCAAGGGAGCTCCACAGAGTCTTTCTAAGCACGAGCCAAGACAGTCACGCTTTGCTTAAAGTGAGAGAGAGAAAAGTAGCATGAGAGGAAATCATGACAGCGAGTCTACTCAATATTGGAGAAATTGTCTGTAAATATTTGTAGAGACATGGGGTGGCTTCTGGGTATCTCAAGTCAAGGACAAACTTCAGTCCCCCATTTTGTAAAGTCAATAGCTGTAGAGAAGAAACTTTAATTTCTGAGGTCTAGAAATGACCTATTGATTGATCCATGCTGACTATGTAATTATTTCAGGCTCTGTACTAATAAGACACTTCCTCAGATTTGACACACTCAGCTGCCCATGACTACAAAGACCAAAGGGGCCGTGTTAAAAGTGTCCCATGCTGAGATGGGCACAACACCAATTATCTACAATATTTTAAAAGAGGAAGGAAGGAGCCTTCAGATTTTTTAATGGAGAAAACATATAGGATGAGGAACATAGGAAGATTACAACCTATAAATCTCATCAGATCATTATTCAAAAAGAATCAATTGCTCAGCCTTCTCCATTCTTAAACTGGAAGAAAGTTGAAGCCATTGCATTTACAAATGTTGTTCAGATTTGGACCACTAACTCCTATAAGCTACACAGCTGGGAGGAGCAGGAAAGTAGATCATCATTGTCCTTATCCATGTTGCTTAACAAACAAGCCCAAATGTACAGGTGCAAATGAACAATGCCCATGGAGTGAGTGGTCCAGGACCCAGAGAGTGCAAGGGGTGGATGGCTGTCCTGCACTCCATGTAACTTTGGCCTCCTTTTGGAAAACACAAATGGCCACAGCAACCTGAGAGCTGGGGTTGGGACCCTCTGCAGGCTCATTAGCTCAAATGTCCAGCTCTGGACTGGGTGCCTTGCAGGCTGCTAACCAGAGGCCTTCACAGGACTGCATTCTCAGGGAAGGCAGCCTTCATAATACACCTCAGGACTCCAGGAATTACCACTCCAGCCATGGAGGCAGAAGCCACCTGGCTTCTCACCACACAGTTTCAGAAATCCCACTCTCACTTCTGCTGTACTCTGTTGATCAAAACAGTTACAATTCCACTTCAGAGAGAAGGCATACAGATCTCACCAGTCAGATCCCACCACTGATCCCACCAAGGGGAACAGTGTCAGCCAGGTGTGGTGACACACTCCTGTAATCCAGCACTCAGGAGGCTCAGACCGGAGCATCACTGTGAGTTCAAGACCAGCCTGAACTACATTGTGAGACCCTGTCTTAAGAAAAGAAAGGAAGAGAGAGAGGAGAGAGAGAGAGAGGAGAGAATTTGTAGGCATGTTTTAAAGAATTGTCAAAGAATTTGTAGGCATGTTTTAAAACCACCGCACTCCATTTTTCAAAAGGTTGGGCCGGGGATATAGCTCAGTGGTGCAAGCGCCTGCTTGGCAAGCGTGAAGTCCCAAGTTCAATTCTGGGTACCAAAAAAAAAAAAAAAAAAAGGTTACGGAGGGGGATTTACACAGAGATTAAGTAACTTACACAAGATCAGACAGGCACCGGTAGGTGGCAAAAATTCAGTCTGGCTTCCTAGCCACTGTGCCTTACCCCTTCTGACTGCCTCATATAACATAGTAGCCCCATCCACACACACACACAACACTTCTGCCAGCCACACTACTACACCATCTACAGCAACCTGCACCCCCACCTACTCGCCCCTTGAGTATCAACCCCTCCACTGTAATGGAAGCTCTGCGAGCTGGCACTGTGTCCTCGGCAACAAGACCTGACGGTGTAATACTTACTCACAAAGTCACCAAGTGAAACCAAGTCTGTGTATTTAACCAATACCAAACATTTGAAGAAATTCTGAAATTCTTCAAGAAATCAATCTTTCAAAGTTAACCTCTGCTCAACTACAAACTTTTAAGATGGAAGCTCTAAGCCCTGTAGGTACTTGAAACTCAGTCCTTGTATATTCTTGGATCTATCTTAAGGAGGCATTAGGTGGTTTTCACTCTAAAAACCACTGCCAGAGAGGTTGCATGCTCAGGGATATACTGTTTACTAGTGATATAGGGAAAATACAAGCTATGGAAATAAATAAAGACCTTTCCTAATCCCAGTGTAGCCAGCTCCCAGGAACCTGCCCTCTTGCTTCCACCTGCTCAGCTCACTCATCTGCTGAGATTTTATCTCTTTTCCTTTCCCCATCCAGCCTTAACCCCTCTTTTCTTACACTCCAGCCCCAGGCCCCAGCCATCCTGAACTCCCTGTAGTTCTTCTCAGTTATATCTCAGCTCTTTTCACCTCTATCAAAGTCTTACCAGAAAGTCTGTGCTGCTGTCGGGGCTCACAGGAAGCTCACCTTTTGGTGATTGTTGGTAGTTGGTTGGCTGTTGCCCCTCAGAAGATCCAAGGTCCTAATCCCTGAAACCTGTGAGTATCAACTTATATTGTAAAGTTTCTCTAGCTATGACTGAAGATTTTTGAAGTGAACTGATTATTCTGGCATATTTAGGTGGGCTCTGAATCCCATTACAAAGTGTGCCTGTAAGAGAAGGACAGAGAGAGATTAGACACACAGAGGAGGAACCATGGGATGGGAGTGAGTTCAATGAGCAGAATGCAGCCTAGAGGTTTAAAAAAAAGACAATGGAGTATTACTCAGCTATAAAAAAGATAAACTTGAGGCTTTTATACGTAAATGGATGCAAATAGAGATCATGCTCATAAATGAAACAAATCAGACCCACATGTGTAAACATCATATTGTCTCCCTAGTGTAAGAACATGAAAGTAAATGTCTTGGTTACTTTTCTCTCATTGCTGGGACAAAATACCTGATGCCCAAAATTAAGGAAGGAAAAGTTTATTTTGCTTACAGTTCGTGGAGGTTTCAGTCCATACTTGGCAGATTATAAGGCAGAGTGGCACATGGCAGAGAGCTACATCTCAGGGTGGCAGAACACAGCTAAGCAACCAGCATACACCAGGGAGAATGGGGGAGAAAATGGCCTCAAGCACTCTTTTCCTCTCCCTTACATATGCAAACTATCCACCCCAGGGCGGGTGCAGCTCTCACACCCATAATTAAATTCTAAAAGCCTGCCCCATGGCCGCATGAGGCTTTGGGGGGACACACAGACATAAACCATAACAGTAAACAATAGATAATAGGAAAGGGAAAGAAATTGCTCAAAAGAAGAAACAACTGGGATGAGAGAAAGGAGAAAAGGAAAGAAAGAAGGAAGGGAAAATATATATATACAGAAGTATAGCTGGGGTAACTATATTGCTGATGTCTAATGGTTTATTGAAATGTACAGTGAATGATTTATTATTTTGGCTAACTTTGCATGCTTATATCTGGCAATCTGAACAACTAATTTGAAGACAACAATATGCAATATAACAACAATTGTTGAATTCCTATCATCTTGTTTGATGAAACTCTGTATCATTTATCATTTTTTTGTTTTTATTTTTTATTATCTTTAATGGTTTGATCAATCTTGCATTTTTTTTTTTTTTTTTTTTTGGTTTTTCTCCGGTACCAGGAACCGAACTCACGACCTTATGCTTGCCAGGCAGCGCTTTGCCGCTGAGCTAAATCCCCAGCCCCTAATCTTGCATTCTTACATCTGGTAGTCTGACCAACTTCAATGAAGATAAAAATATGTAATATAACAACCAATGTTAATCCCTATCATTTTGTTCTGAAACCTTGTATCATTGTTTTTGCTTTATTTTGTTTTTGTCTATGTTGTTGGCATTTTGCTATCCTTTTTTTTAAAATTCTCGTTAAAGAAAAAATTCTCTTTAAAATAAAAAGAACAATACAAGGAGCCACCAGAACCCAGAAGAGGCATGGGAGGAGCCACCCCAAGAGCCTCCAGAAGTTGTGTGACCCTGACAACCTTGATTTGGGCCCAGTGAAAGTGATTTTGAATTGATGGCTTCAAAAACTATGAAAGAAGAAATTTCTGTTGTCTTAAAGCACCCTGATTTAGTAAATCAGCCCAAAGGAAATTAATATGCTTTCTCCTTACTACCCTTTCTGCCAGACGTCGGTGAGGCCGCCCTCTGACAGCCACTCCCACTCCCCTGCTTCCAGGGACCAGCAAACGACAAACCCATGAAGTGAATGGAGACTGATGCTAACCAATGGCATATGCCCTGCACAGCACCAAGAAAAGATAAAACCTGCAGGAGACTGAAGAGCAGAGTATGCTTGAGTCCACAGAAAGAGTCCCTGAGACTCCCAGAGCAAGCCACTACGGGAAACTACTGCAGGGAGGCAAAGATTGAGATGATGCAGCCACAGCCAAGTTACAGTGTCAGTCACAGGAAGCTGGAAGAAGCCAGAAGAGAATCTCTTCCTAGGACCTCTGGAAGGAGTGCAGCTCTCCTCACACCTTGACTTTGAACTTTGAGACATCATAGCTATGCATAAATTTTCACTGCTGGAAAACACTCATTTTGGAATAAATTATTATAGCAGCCATAGGAAACTGATACAATACATAAGCAAAATTATCATGGCCTCACCACTGATTTCCTAAGTAGTGCATCCTGTGGAGCTTTGTAACCCTGGATCATCAGGCTGATGGGCCTCTTTAGCTCAAAAACCTGTCCCTGAAATCACCTGCCTCGTCATTTATCAATAATTCCTATGAAATCACTACCATACTGGAAGAGTTTCTCACATTGAGCATGATTGGTTAATATTCTTATCTCCTGGCCAGCAATGAGCTTCTGAACAAGATGGACCATTTTACACAGCAGTGATCCTGGAGGAGTGAAAAGAACTACCTGCAGCACATCCTGAAAATGCTGAGTCTCTGGCCTTGTCCAAGATTTAGCAAGTCCATCTTCAGAGGTGGGAAGGGCTGGAAGAGTTGAGAAGCTCCCAGGTGTCTACCATGAGCACCAAATTTGAAAGCCGTTAACCTGTGAAGGAACAACAGTGTTTTAAGTTCAGCCAAGGTGGGGCCGATCTCCTCCCCTGCTCCTCTCTGTCAGTTGAAGCCTGAGCAAGCAAGAAGCTCTGTAAGTGCTAGTTCCTCTTCTGTATGATCGCAGTAATCAGAATGGCCCATCAAAAGGGTGTGGAAAGAAGGATTACACGAGATCATGCATGTCAATCACCAAGCATCCTCACCTAATCAGTTCTGTATACTGTGATAAATAGCAATGTTGATTATAACCCTACCCCTCTAAAGCACAACTCCAGAGCCCCTGTATCACTACTACATGAACCTCTTGAATAGCCTGCCCAACTCTGACCCACCATTCTCCATGGTGAAGCACTCATTGCAAAACTTAAATCTGAGCATTTTTAAACAAAAGAATCTATGTGCACCAGTTACATGGTATATACAGGATTTACTAAGTAGGCTGACCACGGCCACCTGCAGACTCAGGAGTGGAGGAATATGAAAGGCTACCTGTGTGCTGGGGAACCAGAGGATCCACTTGAAGGTCGAAGGCCTGGAGCTCACTGCAGAGTCTGGTTCAAGTAAATCTGGGAAAGCTGAAAAGTCTGTGTTGGAAGGTTGTACAGTCTGCACTAGAAGCTTGAATGTCCAAAGGCAATGGCCAAGACCAAAGCACCACCTCAGAAGAAGCAGAAGGGAAGACTTCCTTGTTCTTTCCCTTTTCATCCTGCCCAGGCTACCAGACTCTTGGTTGGTGCCAGAAGCATCTCTCCTTAGTTTGTGGCTTACAAGTCAATTATCCACAGACACACCCAGAACTGTGCTCCACTAATCTGCTAGACATCCCTTAATCAATTGAAGTTGTCATCATCATTAACTGTTCTCTCATGTAACTTCCTCTAAAGAGGAAAATCTAAACTATGAGTATACTGGTGACCCTCATCCATCTTTTTACTTGGGCCTTCCAAGCCTAGTAGGAGACTTAGAAATGAAAAAATAAATGGTGACTTCTTCAGTTCTTTGTTTAATGTCACTTGTCTATATTTAAGCTCCAGGACCAAGACGTACTAACTGCGTAGCCTAATCTGTCTGGATCTGTTCCTACAATATATGAATTGTTATAAACCTTAACAGAGATGAGTCTTGCTAAGTATTTATAGTTCCTGGCAACTAAAAATATTCTCCAATATAAGAATGGTTAAAAATTTTTAATACTATTTCTGGTGGCCTATTATTTTTCAAAATGGTCTAAAAATACAAGGTGACCCCTTTATTGTGTCCTACAGACATCCACAGCATTTTTACAGGGACAGTCAGTGACTGGTTATGTGCATCCTAGAAGCCCAAGCTTTAGAGGAACTGCAGATAGTTTTGTCTGACCACAGCAGAACATTCTCATTGTAACTTCTGGAGGAAGCCAGAGGGACCCAAGACAAAGCAGAATGCTTTGAAACTCCATCTTCACAACTTCTTTGAGAAAGAAGCTTGAGGAAAGAACCCAGAGCCCCAGTTGCTGCAGGAAGAAACTGAGTCACAAGGGTTGTGTGACCAGCCAAAGTTCACACAGCCAGCAAGACGGTCAGCCCTTGATGTCATCTAGGCTGCCCTCTCACATTACTGAGTGACAATCTCAAGACCAGGAAGTTGTTTGGGTCACAAACGTTGTTCCTGTGGGAAATGAATGCGAGGTGATAAACACGAGAGTATGAGTACCAGAAGGATGAAGTAATGCTCAGGGCTTTGCTGTTGACTTTATTGAACCCTGTCTGAAGGGAACACTGGTTTGCTTTCATTCCCAAAAAAGCCTTGTAATGGAAACAGGCAATTGAGCATCTGAAGAGGCAGCATGGCTTGCTAGAAAGCAGGGAGGCTTTGAAGTCAGCTGGACCCAGGCTTAAATCCACCACTGTCTGTCACTAGTTAGAAATGCTGGACAGATCCTGGGAGCGCTCAGATCCTCATCATCTGTAAATTGAAGTAATGGTAACACCACCCACAAGGGGCCATCTTCAGGTCTCAGCTGATGTATACAGAACCCTTATTTAATAGTCCCTCTACACATGGCCCCTATGCTATACTTCAAGCTATTTGAAAAACAAGAAATGCCAATTCTCCAGGGACTTGCAAAGTCTTTTTCAGAGCCAGGCTTAAGCGTTGGAGAGATAGTGCCTAAGGGTAACAAGCATTTGGTAAGCACTGCTTTGTGCCAAGGATTGTGCTCACTCACAGTGTATACAGTCTCATCTCTGTAGTGGCCACCCCAGGGCAGTCACCTCCAGGAGGCCTTCAGTACATTGTTGTTGATGGCATGTATCCATGTATATCTGAATGAATGAATTCATTTAATCCTCACAACATTGGCAAATACCTATCATTCTCACCTTATAGATAAAAGAAAGCCAGAAATTCTGAGTAAGGG
Organism: Chinchilla lanigera; assembly: GCF_000276665.1. NCBI lineage: Eukaryota > Metazoa > Chordata > Mammalia > Rodentia > Chinchillidae > Chinchilla > Chinchilla lanigera. The sequence goes on from NW_004955461.1 coordinate 2,617,824, forward strand.
AATCACTTATCCAAAATCACACACTTAATAAATAGGAGAATCAGAGAGCCACGGAATACTTCTTTTAAGAATGTGAAAACATGCTTTTCAGTTAGAATCCAAAAGACCAGAGTGATACAGCTAAAGCAAGAGCACAGGGAAGAGAATTCCTGGTGGAGGAACTCCTTGTGGTATGTTTCCCACCCACCTCCAAGCTCTCTAATTAGAGCCAGGGTGGCATTATCATTCCCTTGGCTTTAAATCCTACCCCAAGAAGAACTTGCTAAGACAGGTCTCCAGTTGGAAGCACTCAGATGGATGCTGCCATTTCTTGGACTTTCAATTTCATCTGTAAGTTGTGGGGGGTGATACCATTCATGTGGGGCTGTGTTTAGGCCCTGGGATGATATGCACCAAACATCATCTGAATACTGCTGGGGGAACAGCAAGACAGCAAGTGTGATGCAAGCACAAGGACCATGACCTGACACGAGCTCAGGGACCAAGCTGTGATGATAGAAAGTAGGGAGTTATGAGTAGCAAAAAGGACTGGATTGTATTTAGGGCATAACAGGCAGCCTTCAGAGCACTTTAAGCTGAAAAGGAGCATGACTGAAATCTTGTTGTGGGGCTGTGGTAGAAAATGGCTTTCAGGAGGGAACAGATAGAGAACCCAGAAGGCTGTCACAGCAGAAACCCAGGCAAGCGCTGCATGGTGTGGCTCTAGGCTGAGGGAATAACCAAGGGGACAGTCTGGAAAAACTTGGGTCAGTAGAGCCAGTAGACCGTGCCAATGGATTTGTATGAAAGGTTAAGGAAAAGTCAAACAATGAAACTCAGTCCTCTTGCTTGAGCCATTTCCTTAGACTTTCAAGACTACAGAGAATGGGTAGAAGAAAAACCAGGAGTTTACTTGGGGAATCTTTAGGTTGAAGCTTACGTGACTTTCAAGTGGAGGAAGGTTTCTATAGGGGGCATGAAGGCTTACTGGAGATCTGCCTTGGAAAATTCTTCACACTGGGTAGGATTTAAAGCTACAAAAATGTAGGAAGGTATCACAGCTATGTGCGAGTTGGAGAATACTGGTAAATATACCATGAAAAGTAGGCTAAGTCCTGAGAAGCATCAGGGGTGAGTGGGAGAAGGAGAATTACAAAGAACAATTGATAATCAAGAGGGAAACCAAGAGAGTTTTGGATGCTTCACAAACCAGAAGATTCCCTGTTAGTGACTCACAGGACACAGAAGTCTAGAATGAGGAGGTCACATCAACTTGTTTAACTGCCTCATTTTCATATGGGAATCTGTGACCCATACAGGAAGTGACTTGCCCAAGATTGCACAGCTAAACAACCCCAGAAAAAGTTTCTAACAGTGAGTACTATTGTCAAGAGTGAAGAAGACTTTCTTCTGGGGTAGTGGCCTCCCTGCGACAGAAGCATGCAGATACAATCTGGATGGTACAACTGAGTGCTAGAGGATAGTTCTACACAGGCAGTGAATAGCAGCGAGCAGGAAGATTTCCCCCCTTTACAAGATTGCAGAATAGATGATTCTCAGGAATGGCTAGAACACTTGGCATCTCAACAACCCTGAGTTTGCTATCATGGTCACATTAGTGGAAAAATAAAAATCCATAAATGCAATGATGATATTGATGAAAATAGCACATTTAGACAAATCCATTTACAAAAACCACATTACAGGGGTGTGCACTTGCTCATGCTTTCTCACTCTGCTAAGAAAGGCAGAAACTGGATTAGCAGGCTCCCATACGGTTCCTTCTGTCTGTGGGTCCACCGTGACTCGGAAGGTCTGAGTTTGAGGATGAAAGATTCTATCTCTCCAATGTTCGGTGGAGCAGGGATACAAATGCCAGATCCCTGGATTCCTGGGAACACAGGCATACCATCCCCACCAGGATCTGTGGGCTAGGCCCTCTATGTGGTCACTAGCAGGACAGAGCCTTTTGTAAACATTGCCTTCATAACTTCCCCACTGAATGGGGTGGGAATCCACCCCAGCACTCGGAAGGAAGCGAGGAGAGATAAAACCACTGAGAGAACACTCTGAGGCAAACCAAGACTCTCACAGAACTGGAGAGGAACTAATTCCCTCCCCTTCTACAAGGCTAAGTGTGAAGATTTCAGGCTAAGTGAAATAAGCCAGCTGCAAAAGGATAATTACTATGCTAACTCACTTATATAAGGTCCCTAGAATGGGCAAATTCGCAGAGACAGTCACCAGGGTGTAGCAGTCCATCCTTATCTGAGGTTTCAATTTCTCCAATTTTATTTACCCCCCTGTTTGAAAAAATTAGGTGGACAATTCCAGAAACAGCTAATTCCTTAGGTTTAAATAACTTCTATCACACTGTATTGTTCTATTTGATTATTGGGTTTGGCTGTTATTCTCTTACTCTGCTTAATTGATCAGTTAAACTTCATAGCTAGATAGGTATGGAAGAAAGTGCAGAACATTCAAGGGATTCTATGCTATTTGTAGTTCAGGCATCCACCAGGGATCTTGGCCTGGGGCCCCTCCTGATAAGAGGAAACTGCTGTCCTGGACGCCCAGGGATGAGGGCGCGGGAGGGGAGTTACTTACTAGGACAGAATCTCAACTTGGGATAATGAAGTTCTGAAAATGGATATTGGTAGCAGTTGCACCTCATTGCAAATGTTCTTGGTGCCGCTGAAATGTGCTCTTCAAAACTGGGAAAATGGTAAACTTTGTGTTACATCTATCTTACCACTAAAAAAAGTGTCTTTAATTAAAACTCTATCTGAGCAAGCCTCTGGATTACACTGTCAATTTAGAAGAAAAACAAGAGACAGCCACGTTAAACGGCACCACTGGTAATGCAATCTGAAATTTTCACAACTTAAGAAAAACACCAAGAAACCTGATTTCCTCATCAATAGTAAAATTCCAAGAGAAGAAAAGAAAGTTAAATGGGGAAACTAAATTTTAAAAGGTATGTTGATTGTAGAGAAGCCTATTTGAACAAAAAACAACAGAGGTAATTTGAATACTGCTGGATATCCAATATATTAAGAAAGAAGAGATTTTTTTTTTATTTTGCTGAGATAGTGATCTTATAAGTACGTTTTGAAAAAGAATCCATGTGTTTTAGAGCTATATACTAAAATAGGGCCGGGGATATAGCTCAGTGGCACAGTGACTGCCTGGCAAGCATGAGGTCATGAGTTTGATTCCTAGTATAAAAAAAAAAAAAAAAAAAAAAAAGATTCTAAAGGGATATATACTAAAATAAAACTGACCTGATGTCTAGAATTTGTTTGAACACAGTTGGGGAGGGAGAGGTACAGCAGTGAAAACAAATAGGAGTCTGCACAAATCCAGTTTTCCATGAGTTAATAACTGGTGAACTGCACGGAGGCAATGGTGCAGACAGGTTCATCACATATTTACCTTCTCTTTCCAAACATCAGAAGCCTTCACAATGCAAAGTTGGAGGATATGGACTTTGGTGGCTTCAGCCAATTAGAAAATATTTAGATAAAGACAAATGTGTATCTGAGTTCAGGATGGGGAGGGGAGACCAGGAGGGAAGCACTCATATGAAAATGGTCAGAGGATTTAATTAGACCCTAGCATCAACATAAGCCAACAAAGCCAGGCATCTGCTCACCTGAAGCCGAGAGACCAGGGATCCTCTGCATGTAGGTTTGCCACGGCCTCTCTGGAATGCTGTGCTAACGTGGAACCCAGAATTGCTAGAAGACATTGTACAAACCACACCCTGTCAAGTTCGACCCAGAGAACCAGAGTCTCAATTAAGAACAGAGTGGTGGACATTCCAGGGAGGAAACTTTTGGCTAATACAGGATTTTCTCCTCCTTGAAAGCAGTGTGGGATATTACAGTGCTTTCAGCATTTCCCGCTCTGTTAACGCTAAGCACAGAGGAAGAGAGTTAATACGTATATCACTTGAGATAGCAGCACAAATTAGAAATATCTTATAAATTTGTCTGCACTTTATAAATCATATACATTGCATTCCAGGGAATAATAACTTGAGTTGTTGAACATTATGTTCTAGAAGCCTCAGTCACCTGGTGGCTGTCTCTCCCAACAGCATACCACCCCACACCAAAGCATAAGAGGAGACTGAGGTGGGATGGGCAGAGCACCTGCCCCTTTCTGGCTCTGTGCATTGGGAAAGTAATTCAACTTCAGTGAGCCTCAGTTTTACTCACCTGTAAAATGGGATTATTTATGAGTGTCCTATGTGATTTAATATTCATCTCAGAGCTGTTCTATATAACAACTGCAGCTATCATTTATCGTGCATTTGTTCTGAATCCCATACAATTATTTCTGCTATATCGCTTATTTGAAACATGAAATTATTCAGGCATAGTTGACATATTAGGAAACAATATGAGCATAATGTAAATTTTGTGTTTGCTTCTGCCATATTTTATCTGCAAGAAACACTAGGTACACCCTGCCAAACCAAGCTATGTAGGAGTACACAAAACACACCTAAACGTTTCCCAGCTACCACAGTTGGAAACGCAAGGGTGAGTGCTCCGAGCCACGCTCACCCATATCCGGTGTAACTGCTTCCCATCTGATTTCAAATAACTCTCCTATCTCTGCCTCCAATAACACAGCTACAGGCCTTTGGGCACGTACTTGCACAAGTAAACTTTAGGTCTTTCTTAATAAGATAAATGACACATTTGATTTAGTGTTTATGTGTTTCTTAACCATTTAATCAATAAAACTGCTATGACTTTATTAGGTCTTTATCTTTATTATACACATATGTGTATATACATACATATATGCCCATATCACTATTGAAGTTTTTAAATATTTTCCCTAATCTGATTTTCCCATAAGCCCTGTGGTTTTTACTGTGTGATCTTGCACAGCATGGTATGTTTTAGGAATACATATGTCATATTGTAACAGAACTAGCTGAACCAAGAAATGTGCATGTTTTCAGTTTTCCTAATATCTCAATATGATGGGTAGTGTTATTACCTTCACATTGTAGGTACTCAGTAGATGACAGTTGCTGCTGTTGCTAATGATAGCAATTTAATAAGGACAGGACTGTGAAAAGGCCCTTGGCCAGCTATGAGGGCACTTCCTGTTGGTAAGCAGGCGGTAGGAGGACCAATGATGGGTTTTTGTTTGGGCAGTGCAGTTTCTTCTACTGCTTCTAGCTGCCAATTATAGAGCCCTTTGGCCAAGAGCATCTATCAGAGGCCCCTGTGAGCCAGCCCCTGGCTACCACTCACCTGCCAGTCAGGTCCAGCAAGCCCCTAGGCTGACTGTTCCCTCCTGATCAATCTTAGGAGGTGCCTTCTACAATCCTCCTCTCCCTCTGTGACTCAGAATCTTTACTCAAGATTAACTGATTGGTTTGTTAGGAGGTTATGACATCTCAGCCAAATAGTTTCCATAAAATAGACCTGATATCTTGTGCCCTAGGTGTCTGGGACACTGTGTCTTCCTGAGCCAGGTTCTCTGTGAAGTAAAGCCCCAAAATGAGTCCCTGGAAAGTTCTTGCTGTGGATGAAGGTTTGCTCCCAATGCCTGGTTCTTGCATTTCTGTGTCTTCATTTCTACAGGCTTCCTTGTTAAATAAAAATCCTTTGTGAAATGAAAAGCTAAGAAGTTCCTTTATACCTCAGTCAACACATTAGATGAACATTCTTTTTTTTAATTAAAAAATAAAAGAAGGAAAACATACTAACAAATAGGCATCCATTCATAAAATAGCATAAGAACAATACAAACAATACAGAGTTACAGACAAAGTGGTAGGAAATTATCAATAGTTGTTGTATTACTTATTGATATCTTCAAAGTGGTTTCTCAGGGAAGCCAATAGAGACATGCTAGACTGATCAAATAAGTAATCATTACCTGTTCCTTTCAGTAAAGCAATAGAAGTCAGTAGTACAACTATGTTAGCTATCCTGTTTATACATACATACATAATTTCCCCTTCTTTCTTTTCTCTTTTTAAATGGAGAACATTCTACTCTGGGCTCAGTACCAGACCCTGGCAGCAGCATAGATAACTGACACCACCCAGCCCCATGGAGCATCACATAAAGGACAACAGGCACAACCTAACAGAAGCCTGCATGCTTTGGACATGTTGTCAAATTAAATTTTGGAAAGAATGCCCACAATTTATTTCTACACTCAGATTGCTAAGATTTTTTTAAAAGTGTTAAGTTAAAATTTCAGCTTTGCTACTTTTTCAATGTATCACTTGCAATAACATGACTGCCCTCTCTAAGCTTTAGTCTTCTCATGTGTACATGGTGATGATTTGTGTGTTGTATATGGAAGGGTTACCATGCAGAACACAGGCACATGGCATACAAGCATCTAACACAGCGGTGCTCAGCATTGCAAACCTGTTAATGTCTCCCCCTTTCAACTCAGTTAGCTGTTACATTCAGGGCAGCAAGAGTTTAGCACATGCTCCCAGCCACTGTTTTCTGAATGGGCATCCATTAAAGGGCCCTCCCATGATACTTAGAGCCTTGCTACAGGCCATTGTGGACTGAGGTTCAGAACACAGGGAAGTAGAATTCAGCTGGGCCTAGGAAGGATGATTTACACAAGGGTCTGGGTAGAAGAGAGCCTCGCTACTCCACAGCCCCTGGGCAAGGCCCCCAGGGAGCCTCCGGAGTTCTAGGCATGATAGAAACCAGCCAGTCACCTTCCTGGAAAAAGAGGTAACCAAAACAACCTGAGACTTCAGGAAAAATGGCAGAGTGGTAAGTGAGGACAACTCAGCCTCTCCAAGATTCAGAATCCAAACAGTGGAAAACAATAACTTGGGGAAGAAAAGGAGGGAGGTGGATCTATGGGTCCCAGGAAGGATCTGAAGGGAAAATTAGACTCTTTAGAGAAATTAAAGAGGCAGAATATGATGCAGAAAGAGGAAGGGGCAATCTGCACTTCCTCTCCTGCTCCTGGCTGAAGGCTCGTGAGAAAGGAAGACAGAGACAAAGTGAAAGCAGGTGACTCCTGAGATCTTTAGCAAGCAGTGGGGTGGACCAGAGGTGCTCCAACAGATGGTGAGTGACTCCAGCCCAAGTGCCTACCATATCCCCTGGAGATAGTCGTCAAATGTCATTCAAAGGCAAGGTGGTCTGAACATGGGACTCAGAGCAGCTGCAGGTTGGCTTCATTTTAGGGCTCCCAATGTTTTGCTCTCACAGGGACTTGTGGAACAGTCACAAGAGGCAGTCACAGTCAGAGAGCCAAGGTCAGCCTGGCAAGAGAGCAGCAGAGGGCTTGAAGCCAAAGGTCTCAGCCCCAACCCCAGAGACAAGGCCGGGCTCAGCCTGAATTGCTCTGGATTTGGAAGCTGCGGAATTAGCACCCTTTCCCTCACCCTACTCCCTGCTGGTGACTGCCTTCAGCACAGATCTAGGGTTTGACTGCCTTCTTTGTCTACCATCATGAGCAGGGAAACATCTCGACTTAGACAGTGCCCTAAAATTGTAGAACTTGGAAGAAAACCACTCACTCAAAACCACAGAAAAATGTCTTATCTCTTTGTTTTTGGTTTTTGTTTGTTTCTTTTTTTGGTTTTGTTTTGTTGGTTTTTTTGTGAGTGTGTACATTGTTTTTTAGTTTTTTGTTTTATTTTTGTTTTTTCTTTTTCTGTTCTTTCTCTCCTTCTTTTCTTTTTCACCAGTTTCCTGGGATTAGGAAAACCTTCCTTTGTCCTTCTGCCTTGCTTCTTATCTCTTTTTAATTTCTTTTTTCTTTTCTCCCTTTCAATTTTTCTCCCTTTCATTATTTCTCTCTTATTTTTACTTCTATGTCATTTCTTTATTTTTCTTCCTCTTTTTATCTTCCATCTCTCACCAGTTTTTCTCTTACCTATACCTAATTCTATAAACACCCTCTATTCCCAGATAAGATCCTTGGTACCACTTCTCTCTCCTCTGTCTCATTCCATAGAATTTAAGGTTTCAACATTTCCCTCTGCATTCCCCCATTCCCAAGCCCTATGCACACCTAGTTCACAAATGCTTCCATTTGCAAACAATTTGGATCATAAACAAAAGCATTTAGCAAAATTTTACTTCCATTGGAAAACTCGGCATTGAGTAACAAACATGCCCATAAACATCTTCCCCACATAAACACAAATACAGCCATCTTCTCCACAATTGTAAAACAGATTAAGTTCACAAACCAAGGCACCAATGTGTCTTTACTAGTATAACCAAAAAGTGTGTTAACCTTTTGATAGTGAACTCTAAAATTATTGTTGAATTCTTTTCTAACATTAGCCAAGATATAGCTGTCACAGTACATGTTAACTGTAAGGCAATACTTGGGTTGTTTTAAATGTTAACACCATAATTGTATATTTCTTCCTTAAGATGAAGAGAGGTACATAATTGGTTCTTATGGTATGTTAGAATCTAATTTGTCTTGGGCAATACTACTGTAGCCCACTTGCTTAATATTAAAAGGACCACATAGTTGTTGCAATTTCTCTGTAAGCCAACACTCAGATTGCCTTTGTGACATTAAAAAATACTACATTATATTCCCAGAGAACTTCACTATCGGGATAACAACCCTGCATCCTCCCTGTCCAAATTAATCAAGGTAGTCAGATCTTGGGGCTATGGCAAAGATTATAGTTAGCCACACCCAAAGTACATCACTAAAAAGCAACTAAAGAGATCTCTACACTGGAAACAACCTTTACACTATAAACAGTCATAAACCTCAACAGAAAGCAAAGTAAACAAATGGACAACAACAATAAAAATGTGGGGGGGAGGCAATAAAATGCTACCTAAAATCCCCAACTCCCCCAAAGCCAATCTAAGAGGCACTGAGATGTAGAATAGCATCAGCCACACACCCAGATAGTCAAAATGATAACAGAGCTGATTAGAAAGCAGCTCAAAGAGGTACTCAATGGGATTAGAGAAGATATAACTAAACAGATTATGGAAATAATAACCAAAAAGATGCAGGAGCTCTCAGAAGAAATAAAAAAAAAAAATTAGATGAGCTAAACAAAGTGACACCAAACAAGAATGACCAGCTTACCAAACAATTAAAGTCCATGAAAAGATTTCAATCAGAAATCCAGGAGACTAAAAATTGTATTGAACCCAAGGGTTGTGGCACATGCCTGTAATCCTAGCATTTGGGAAGCTGAGGCAGGAGGACTGTCATGAATTCAAGGACAGTTTGGGCTACATAGTGAGTTCAAAGGTAGCCTAAACTGCATAGGGAGACCATGTCTCAATAACAATAATAATAATAATAATAATAATATTGAAAGACAGTATGGGTAGCAGAACTGAATAGTGTGAGTACAGAATTTCAGAACTAGAAGACAATGGTACCTTCAAAGGCTAACCATTCAAAGACACCTTGAAAACAACAAGAGAATATGAAAAATTGATCCAATAACTGTTAGATGACACAAAGAAAACTAATCTAAGAATAAGTGGAAAAACTAATCTAAGAATAAGGTAAAAAAAGTAGAAAACAATACAAATGGCATAAAAAATCTGTTCACAGATATAATGACAGAAAACTTCCTTCCCAGATATAGGGAAGGAGATAAACATACAGATGAGACTTATAGAACCCCGAATAGCCACAACCAAAACAGACACTCTCTGTGCCACATTATACTCAAAGTACCAGACATGCATCACAGGGACAAAACCTTAAAAGCTGTTAGAGAAAAGCAACCAATCACATATAAAAGTAAACCCATTAAATCACAGCAGACTTCTCTATACAGACCTTAAAGGTCAAGAGGCTTACAGCAAAGGGCTTCAAAGCCTAAATGGGAACAGCTCCCAATCCTGACTTGTATATCCTGCAAAACTTTCCTTCAAAACTAATGGAGAAATTTCCACAGCAAGAGCACCTCTAGAAATTCAGGACCAGCATGCAGAAAATTCTCAAGGATATTCTAGAAAGAGTCAAGGAAGTCAACAATGCCAATAAGCCAAAAAGAATGAATGTACCTGATGGAGAGAGCAAGTTGCCTGCCCTTCTCCCCCATGTCTGCATTTGCTCCTTTAAGACTGAGTTTTTTTTTTCCCTACTAAATGGTCATCTTAATCCATTAATCTGTGACATAAATATTTAGTGTCTGGCTTTCTTTTTCACCATAATCTAAGCATTTTTTCTTATGAAATATTGCCTTATTTTTTCAGCTTTGTCAAAAATGAATTGTGCAAAATGTGTTCTTTAACAGCAATGGCTTTAGGCTTGGGTCTGGGGAAAATCGACCTGCTGGAGAATGCCAAGACTCAGTATGGCTGGAACCTATTTAAAAAGTGCTGAGTGCACCACATGCTAGAAACATCAAATATGTTACCTGTAACCTGTCCACAACCCTGAGAAATAAGGGTTTTTATTGCTATATCCTCATTTGTAAAGAAACTGAGTCTCAAAGAGGTTGAGACCAAAAATGCTTCCTGGCCTTTCTTGGGATGTCTTGTCATGACATGGAATTTAGTTCCAGAGAACCCAAATATGTTCATAAAATGGTATTCATCAAACATGTGCTTATTTATCCATGTCATATTTTGTTAAATGCTTATTCCTCTCTCCTCCAACCTCAGTACCCAAGAGGACCAAAGTAATGTTGGTCTTGTTTATTGGGTCAACAATATGGGAGGAAGGCCAACTCTACCAACTCAAGAGGATAGCCTGGCACTTCACTTCCCCTAGTTTTGAAGTGCCAGGCTACCTTCTGGAGTCTCACTGGTGACCACAATGGTTTTAGGATTTCCGGAGCTTATAGACCAGCATTCAGAGTTGTTGTCTAGCTCCTCGCTCAGCGCCGGACACACAGCAGGCATCAGCAAACCTCCCACTGAATGCACACTCCCATGAATGTGTGAAAGTCAAGACAACCTATTCCTGAGACTAAGGCGACAATCCACAGTGCCTCATCACAAGGCCAGTGTTTTGTGATCTGGTCACTTTCTCCTGCTTCATTCTCACTGTCTCAGCTGTCCCCTTCCTGACCTAGTGGTGCCAAAACAAACACACTTTTATCAAACAATGCTCTTTCAGATCTGCCTACCTATGAACTCACCTACTTGTAGGGCAGGGCCCATCCAACTCAAAATTCCCCCAAAAAAGCCACCTCTTCTGTGAAGTCTTCCTGCCTCATCATTGCAAATGAGACACATTCCTCCATGCCATCCTGCTGACCTGCTGGACACCTACATGTAACCAGGAGTCAGACTCCCTCCCTTGACAGTCTCTTTGCTATCTTTGCAATGAGGCTACAGATCTTTGAGGATAACCTCCACACAGGTTCATTTTTACATAATCTTATATCTGATAGAAAGCTTCATTTGCAAGTAATAGAATATGCAATGAATGGCTTGCAGTGTGGAAACATTCAGGATCTCCCCAACAAGAAGCCCTGGGCTGAGTGGACCCCAGGTATGCTTAATTCACAACCTCAGTGACACTGTGAGGGATCTGCACTTTCTATTGTTACACTCTCTTCTTTCTGATAATGGTATCCTTCCTGTGATTACAAAACAGTCAGTGTCTGAGATCAAGTGTAAACCCAATAACGCCAACAAAGTGAACTTGTGGGAAATGGGGAGATGTTCCCTCTCTGATGTTCCTTTTTAAGATGGAAAAACACATTTCTAGTCATCTGAATTGATTTTGCTTTATATTTTATGGGCCATAAATGGGTCCTATGTCCAAACTGGAGGCCGTTGCTGGCAATGAGAAAGAGACCAAGGCTGGTTCTTTTTCCCTGAGAGATGGAGCTTTGCAAGAGGGTGAGTAAATTAAGGCTCTGTATGCAGAAAAAACTGGCTGGGAATACATTCAGTTGACACAGCAGTGGCTCCTGCCTCCCCACCTGAGACTTTGCACTGCACAGACTCACTCTCCCTCTAAGGTGTCCAATGTCACTACCCACTATGGGAGTCTTGCTGAGGAGACCTAGGTAAAAACCACTGGGTTTATCGGAGTGAGCTGCCAGGTCCAGCTGGTTTCTTCCCCAGGAAAGCCCAACTGTATCCAGATCCTTCTGCACACTCTGAATCAGTGCTGTGAATTGATTCATTCACCTGGTATAAATGTGTTGAGTTCTACCATGTGTCAGTTCATGAACTGGGCAGGGAGAACACAGGAAACAAGTCACAGACCTTGTCCTCAACAGCTCAGTCTACCGATCCATCTCATTAGGTATTTTTTTCCTTTAGAATATGAGACAGGCAAAGAAGGTGCCCATAGATAAGGAAGTTGAGGTACACAGTAGCAATGTAATATTCCTGCCAGTGCAGAAGTTCCCAGACAGAATGCACCCAGCCAATTATAGGTCTAATTCTAATTCCAGTCAGCTATGGAAAGTGACCCAAGCTGAGTTCCATTTGATGCCATGGTGTGGTAAATGGAGGAGCACACTAGTGTCTCTGGTTCCCATTCCCTAAGCAGCATTTTCCAGAATGTTCCTGGGAGATGTTCCTGGGAAAAAGAAGGGTTCCATGGTCAACAGATTTTGTGAAATGTTGCCTACTAGCCCCGCCTCTTTTCAGAAAGTAACAATTCAGTGTAATGCACTAAAGTCCCTGAGAAGTCCTACAGAAATAAGCTAGTTCAACTTGGCAGGCCTAAGTTTTATTTGCTTATAGAGCTTTTTCTCATAACACTCATTTATTCACCTACTGAGTAGTTACTGAGCATCCACTGTGTGAGATGCATGACATAGTTCTGAGCAGAACAGATGTGGTTCCTGCTTGATGGAAGTTGCAAAGTAGTACAGCTACATTCCAAATCGCCAAGAACAGTGCTTACCTGGGCAATGAGTATTGATACAAACCTCTGTGATTTTTCTAACCATTTTTATAATTAATTACTTAAATCCATTCCCACAGGTTCTATCATCAATCCATCCAAGGTGGCAAAGGTGAGAGTTAAATCCAAGATCACCTCCCTGAGATCAGTACCATCTACATGAGTTGTATGTCTCAGAAGATTTTCAGATATACAAGTCGGATTGAGATTCAATTAACTCCCAAAGGCTCCTGCTGGAGTATGGCATATGTTACATCTACTCTTGTCCAGCAGCCAAAGCAAGGCACACAGCCAACCGCTAGTCCATCATGGAGTCAAGGTCACAGCCTACCCACGTATGGGAGACACTGCAAGTCACGTGGCCTTGTGGGGGAGAGGAGGCTACAGTCCTCCTCCAGGAAGAGCAGGGAATGAATAACTGCGGACAGCATGATGACATGGGCAAGAGAAGAACAGCCTCAAGTGGGGCTATGAGGACAGACTCTAAGGCCAGACTGACCTGAATTGGAATCCATACCTTGTAGTAAGAGCTGAGTGGTCTTGGGAGTATGCTATAAACTCTAATCCTTATTCCTTTCATCTGCAAAATGCAGATAACCATGTCAACTTCATAAGATTGTGGCAAAGAGTAATGATACAAAGCTAAAGTTCTCAGCACAGTGCTTGGTCTGATGAAACACTCAGTGAGTGACAAACAGAATCCCACCAGAGATTACCCTGTGCCAAAGCAATGATCCTCAAGCTAGATTTCTTGAGATCCTCTGGTTTGTACCACTTCTATACAGTTCCAACCTTCCCTTGGCAGGACAGCACTTCTCAGGTTAGAAAAGGCCACTGGGTCCACAGTGACGCAGAGGAAGGAAAACAGAGAAGAAGATAACAGGCGACAGTTTTGACAAGCTGTTCCTTTAAAAATTGCTTAATCATGGACAAATCAACCATAATGACATATGCAAATGGCATGCCTGGGATGAGTAAATATACCTTGGCCTCCTGATATCTGAATCTGGCTTTAGACAAAAACAAAAATTTTCTCAGGAGTCAAAAAAAACATAAGTAAGGAAAGACAGAGGATCAGTGCAAACGTTCTCAGCCCTCACCTACAGCCTGGGTTACTGGGAGGACAGGTTATTCTCACCCTCCCTGCTCAAGGAGGAAAGCAGTCCTGTTCCCACAAGTTCTGTCCCAAGAAGGCCCAGGCCACATGTACCTCCTTCCTCTGATAAGAGGGAGTGATTTCAGCACCGTGACCCTGTGTCCTCTGCAAGCTGCATCAATGGAGAAGTTGCTTCTTCGGTCATTATCTATTGCATGTTTGAGCAGGAGCTCCTTGGACCCTAGGAAGTAGTGTAAGAAGAGTCTCAGGGAGCCAGAGCTGCCTCTCCCTGTCCTCACAGAGAGCTGGGGTATCCAAAAGACCCTTGCTTTTCTCTAGAGTACCTTCCACAGATGGAGATAGACCACAAGACAACATCACCACAGCCCTGTGGATACTACAAAGCCTAGTGGTTAAGACATCAGCCAACCTATATGACCTGTCTGACCTTGAGAAAGTTATGTAACTCACTGAGCATCAGTAAACATGGGGAGGTTCATAAAGGTTACTTTTCATCCCTCAACCATCCTCGTAAGCCTTGCAACCCCCCTGGCACAGGTGACTGACCCAGCATTCCATGACCTGAGCCTTACCCAAAATCACTTCTTAGATGGAATTCAGGGAGTCAGAGAATGATTTCTTAATGTTTATTTGAACCTCCTATCATACAAGCTCTTTAACAATATTTAACCAGACTGAATTTCACATCTGTGTTGTTATTGTTTTTTCAAAATGTTTTCTACCATAACAGGTATTCCTTCCTGTAACTTCATTGATATTTAAAAGTATCTGTTGTCACATCCTCCGTGCTGCTCCTGGTGAGCTCATAATAAAAGGGCGGCCCAACACACCCCGGGGAGTTCACTTGGATCAGTGGAACACAAACAGAACTCCGGAACATATCCAAGAAGGAGCACTAGGAGGCCCGTGGTTCTGCCAATGCTCTTTTCCTTCTGACCCAAGAATGCCAATGTCCCAGAGGCCAGCCCGTCCTTGCAGAGAAAGGAGGCATGCAGAGAGTCACAATTAACCTGCAACCAACCAAGTATGTGAATGAGAAGTAGGTTTTGTTCCCATAAGCCAATGAGATGTGGATGTGCTTTGTTGCCATGGCACCACCTGCCCTAAAGTACACCACCACTATGAGGAGGGGAAAGAGCGATCACCACATTACACAGACAAAGACAATGCAGTTGGGATGCACCAAAAGCCACTACATTGAGTAGTGTCTGCGTGTTATTTGTCCCCAAAATTTTGTATTTTGTCATGCTCCTCAGATAACACTGTATGCTTCGGGAACAATCTGGTTCCTTCACACAATGTCTTGATAGTTTGGATTTTCTTTGAGATTTTTCTTATTTTCTCATCTGACTCAACTGTCAGTCTAAGTTCTATGAAGGAAGGAATTATGTCTCTTTCTTACTATTTTATCCTTGGCTCTTAGTACATGTTAGACTGTACATTTAAATGAATCAGTGAACGAGTCTGCCCATTCACTGCCTTGATTGCTTCAGCTATTTTTACATTGAAGAGACAAAAGTTCCACTCAGAAAAGTGCACAATATAAGCGCACAAGGTAAATTCGACCCCATAGCCTGGCCAGAATCAGACTTGTGTAGATAACAACCTTAACTATCCAAGATACTCACTTCCTCTAAGCATGGCCACTGCATCACTCAGGCCCTGCCAGGGAAGGGGAGTCCGCAGCCTCTGAGCAGAGTGGGACAGTTCTGTGCAATGCTACCTCCACCAGGCATGTGCACTGGTCTTCTTCCCCAAACCTGCTTTCCTCTTGCATATGCTGCTTGTAAGGGCATCACTCACCACTCAGTCATTCGGAGCCTTCCTTAAAGCACAAACCTGACATGTGAGATTTTTCTTCCTTTCCCTGGTTCTTTTAACCTTTGTTCCAGGCCTCATCTCCTCTCACCCAGGCTTCCGTAGGCAGCAAGACCCACATGTCTCTCCATCCCCCCACCATGGGTCCTGGAAAACACTTTCCACCCTGCTGGCGGCAGAAGGGCTGTAAAAATAAACGAAGCACATATGCATGTGCACAGACCTAATTAAGCACACATGTCACCTTTCTGCTTAGTAAAGGTGGGAGATGTGAGATGTTATCTGCTTGGTGTTTCTCAAACTTTTGTAATCACAAGAATCACTTTAGGTCACTTATTAAAAATACTGGTTCTGGGGCCCCACCCTCCTCCCACTTAGTAGAATCCCCAGGGAGGGGCCTGGGTGTCTCCTTAAACAAGTGGCTCAGCTGGTGCTTATGATTAGACAAGTTTTAACTACTTAACCAGCCGAACTGTTTAAATACTGGATGATCAAAAATTGCATTTTTTGTTGATTTCTATAAGATAATGTAACAGGAAACATAATGACAATTTTATCAAATTTATTCAATATTTTAAAACATTCAGTACATAATGCAGTGTTACAACCTGGACAATAGTATCTGGTCTCTTTCCAAATTCCTTTTGCATTATTGTGTTTCTTTGAACACTATACTTTCTTTTTCTCCGTGGGTGCTATAATTTCAGTAAAACATCTCCCCACTAAACATAGTCGTGAAGATGTCAATGATGGACATCCTAGTTGGCGTTTTGCCATCCTAGATTTTTCAATTATTTGATGTATTAGCCCTAATCTAAATTGTTAATAACTTTTTGAACTACCCTGTTTTGAATAAATAACAAACAAGTTCCATATTGTTTGGTCCAGAAGGTACACAAATATTTTATAATATTTTTCCTCACTTTTTCATTATAGGATAGCTGGATGTTGGTCACCTCTGTACACACCACCCATGGAAGTATTATTATCATTTCCACTACTGGAATTGTTTAGTTTCATTTCTTCTTTCAAGTCCTATCATTTCTGTATTATGAATATTTGACAATAAGGAGACGTCTTTTTTGTCTTTCCATCTCATAGCACAGACATTTCCTCCCGGATATGCTAACATTTCTCCCCTATTTGGGTCTTTCTTCTGCAGATCTTCTGGTACTTCCTTCCTGTTCAGTCTCAGGGTCCCAAACATGTCCACTTCATATTGTAAAAGAATAGTGCTGAGTTCTGGAGAGATACAAAACTTATACCTAATGTACTTATGATAAGAACTTTTATAGCTTGTGGCACAAAATTGCAGGTTATTTTTCACAAATAAAATAAACACAAATTAGTAAAAGCAGATAACCCGAACTTATTATTAGATTTCACTAGAAACAAATAGCAAAGGTGAATACAAAATTCTGAATTAAAAAGTATGCAAGAAAATAGTCGACACAACAAATAAGCAGAGGTACGAGTGTATCTTATGCAAACAAGCACCGACTGGTTGAAATGACGCCTGCCTGAGCAACGCTGGAGATAGTCAGTATATAAACAAACTGCTGCCCCAGAGGCACTTCGGGTAAACTGTCAAGTAGTTAAGAAACACTAAAATAGCCTGTTAGTTAGAAGGAGATGCAGCTGTGAATAGCAGAACCCCTAAGACAACAGCAACCTAAACAGCACAGTGGTATTTCTTTCTCCAGTTGGACTGGATGGTGGTCCAGGACTGACAGGCACCTGTGATGTCAGGAACTCAGGCTCCGAGTTGTCTGCTGCCTGTGGCCTCTGTGTCTTGGTCTCAGCATGCACATTCCCAGTTCAGGATGATAGTCCAGTGGAGGGCTTAGGTCTCAGTCTCAGGGAGGATTCTCAGGACTGCCAGGGGACTCATCTGCTGGCAGGCTATTGGCCTGAAATTGGTCACATGGCCCTGTTTAGTTGCAGGAGAAAGAGAGAAATGCAGTTTTTATGTTCCCATTGCAAAATGCTGAAAGAATCAGCATTGGGAGGTAGCTGCAGAGCCCAATTCTCCCATTTAACAGAAAAAAATCTGAGACGCAAATAAATTAGGCCGTTTGCCAGGCAACCCAGAGGACGAGGTGGTGAGATGATAGCTCTGTAGAATCATGGGGACTGTAGGTACCGAGTCCTTATATGCAATTCTTACTTAAATAATATTACAAATTAGTTCTCACATACAATGGGGAATCTGGGGTGGATTATTTCAGGCTTGAGTTAGTGACACTGTCTGTGTCTTTGCAGTTTCTCTGATCTTTCCTTGATGGTTGCAGAATGGTTGCCACAGCTCCAAGTATCACACCCTCACATAATATCCCAGGAAGGAAACCAAGAAAGGGTAAAAGAAAATTTCCTTCTGCCATTTTCTCCTTTTATCGATGAGAGAAATCTTGTTTATTTTTTCCTATAAGCTGGCAGGCATGCCACTGGCCAGCACTGTTTGATATGCTCACTTCAATCTATACCACCATGAGTACATTAGAGTCATAGCTATTTCTTCTGCACGGCATGGCACGCTGCCACCCTTACAGAGCAAGGGTTCCTGTCTCAGCCATTGCTGGGACAAATTACCTGATACCCACAATTTAAAGAAGAAAATGTTTATTTTGGCCCACAGTTTGTAGATGAAGTTTCGGTCCAAAATCGGCTGGCTCTGAGGCAGAAAGGGGTGGTGGAAAGGCCTGGGCAGAGGACAGATGTTCCCCTCATGGCATCCAGGTAGCAGAGAGGGAAGGAAGGAGCCAGGGTGGGAGGTAAACCCTTCCAGGCCACACCCTGTGGCCCCCTCTTCCAGCCAGACCCCATCTCCAGCAGCAAGCCAGTCACCTTCCAAAACCCTACCCATGAGCACAGGAGGCTCTGGAGATTTGGAGCACAGATCACAGCTTCCGTAGAGAGGCAGAAGGCACAGGGCTGTGGACAGCACTGGAGGTCGTGCTGGTCTCCTAATGTCTCCAGCCCTCCCCTCGGCCAGATGCAGGGTGGGATTACCCTTCCCACCTCCATCCAGCGAAGGATAAGCAGTAGCATCTGCAGCATTTCCAGCAGAAGCCAATAGGGAAACATCACACTCCCTGATTCCAGAACATATTTCTAAGTTATTGTAATCAAAATAGAGTGGTATGGTCTTGGCCATTCTGTATTACTAGCATGCACCTTTAAATGTACAAAAAATAACATGGTATTGGCATAAACACAGACATATAAACCAATGATACAGACTAGAGATCCCAAAAGCAAATCCACCCGTTTACAGCCAACTGATTCTTGACAGACATACCATGAATCCACAATGAAGAAAGGACAGTATCTTCAATAAATGGCAATGGGAAAATTGGATGTCCATATGCCAGAGAACAAAATTGACCCCCTTGCTCACGCCAGTTACAAAAGTATTTCTAATGATTAAAGAAATTCAAGTTAAAGCCACAGTGAAACACCACCTATTATTGCACCTATTATCACAGCTTTTAATGAAAAGATGAGAGCTGAGTGTCAGTGAGCATGTCAAGAAATGTGTACTCTTGGACATCACTAGTGGAAATGCAAATTAGTACACCCATTGTAGAAAATGGTATAAAGTTTCCTAGAAAACTAAACATGGAAGTATCATATGGTCAAACAATCTTGCTTCCTTTCGTATACATCTAAAGGAAAGGAAATTAATACATTGACTAGACATCCATCCTCCCGTGTTCACTGCAACTTTTGCCACAATAGCCAAGGATTGGAATGGGCCTAAGTGTCCATCAAAAGACTAAAGAGTTACACACAACTGGGCGTGCTCACACACACCTGTCATCCCAGCACTTGGGAGGCTGAGGCAGGAAGATTACTACAAGTTCAAGTCCAGCCTGGGCTACATAGTGAGTTCAAGACCAGCCTGAACTGCAAAGTAAAGACCCTGTCTCAAAAAAGAAAAAGAGGGACTGGAGATTTAGCTCAGAGGCACAGCGCCTACCTGGCAAGTGCAAGGTCATGAGTTGAATTTCTGGTCGGGGGCTGGGGGGGGAAGAGTCACATACACAATGGAGTAATATTCGGCCTTAAAATAGAAGAAAGCTCTGCCATTTTTAAAAATTTAAATGTAAATGAACCTTGTTAAGCGAACTAAGCCAGGCAAATAACATGATCTCACTTGATCTCACTTGTATTTGGAATGTAAAAAAAGCTGAACTCGTGGAAGGAGAGAATGGAATGGTGGTTCCATTCCAGAGGCAGTAGGAGAGCAGTAGTTACTGATAAGTATAAAGTCTTCGATAAACAGGAGGGACGGATTTTGACATTTATTTCATAGCAGTGTGACTATAGTCAATAATGTATTGCATATTTCTGAATAACTAAGAATCAGTTTCAACTATCTCAGCATAAAAAATTATAGGTAAACTTGGTAATGGATATATTATCTTAATTTAATCTTTCCACATTTTATATCTATCGAAACACTGCTTTGTACCTATAAATGTATACAATTATGAAATGCCAATCAGAAATAATATTAACAAAATAGGGTTGGGGATTTAGCTCAGCGGCAAAAGCGCCTGCCTGGCAAGCGCAAGGTCGTGAGTTCAGTTCCTGGTACCGGAGAAAAACCAAAAAAAAAAAAAAAAAATTAACAAAATAATAATAATTTTTAAAGCACTAATGCAAGATTTACCATATTGCCATTTCCTGCCATAAAATTCATGAAACCAGGGGTCAGAATGGAGCTTCTGTCAGCCAGGCCCCTGTGTGGTCAGAGCAAGCAGAGAATCCTGCAAATCTGTGGCAGAGGGCAGGCGCCGACACTGAGACACGCACCCTTTGGTAGTAAACCACTGCTGTGGAGACTGTTTGTTACTGCAGCTCAATGCAGACTCCTCAGCTGCAGGAAAATATCTTCCAGCAACTGGTGTGACAACTGGACCCCCCTCCCATGCTGCTTTTTTAAAAAGCCTTTCTCCCTATAAAGGAAACAAGCAGGACCTATGTGGAAAGGTAGAATGATAATTCTTTTTCCTCTGTGCTAATTCTCATAATCCAGGAAAGGAGTAATCCCCACACGCTTATTAAACACTTCTGTTTAGAGAGGCTTGTGCTAAGCAATTCAAGGCAAGTAGCCACCCAGTGACTGCAGAAGATGGTGGCTGTTACCATCACTGTGTTTTCCAAGTACAAAAATCAGGTTTAAAGATCTAGAGTTAAAGCTATAGGATAGGTGGAATGTGAACATGCAGGTCATGGTTCAAAGCCATTGTGTTTGATTCCACTCTTGCATGAGACCTGTGTCCTGCAGCCAAACAGATGGCGGGCAGGATCGGCACCCTGCCCAGCTCTCCCATGTGCACACTGCTCTTCATCTTCTGCCCCCAGCAGCTGTGTGATGATGCCTCAGGGCAAGCACAGCCACTATGGTGCTGCAGGGAGGTCCCAGGTCCTGAGGACTGGGGCCTCCATTTCTGGAGATGATCAGAGCCAAGTCTGAACAAGTGAATACAGCAGTGCTTCGGGGAAAGACAGCCCTAGCTGCCATTCACCACCCCGGCCTCGCGATCTTGATCCATGCTCTGCTGTCTGTGTGAAACATCTTCCCAGCATCATGTTCCCTCATTGTTCCTCCTTACATATCAGCTCCCAGCTGGGCTGACAGAGTGTGAAGCACAAGAAGCACATTCTACACATCTGCACTCCCCAGCCCAGTGCACAGCACAAGGTGAGCAGTCAGTGAAGACATAAACTGTGGGTCTGGCTCTTCATGTCTACAGCACCTCAAGATGCTCTGATTTGAGGGTTCTCTGCAAGTCTGTGACTCAGCCAGGACAGATTTCATTCCCATTTCATAGAAGAGAAGGCAAGGCCCAGAAGTTCCAAGGACTTGACCAGGATCACCAATTAGCAAGTAGTACAGCTGGATCCAGATCATGTAGACACATAGCAAGAACATGATGCATATTCCTTAAGAAGACAGGAAGAGAAGACGCAGAGACGGAAGAAAGGCAGAGGTGATTTGGGTCCAAACCTAATTCAGTGGCCTGACCATCTGTGCACAATAATTTGCCAAGAGTAATATCAAGGGCCAAAACAATGACTGTACAACTTGAGATAAGTGGACTCATTTTCACATTGATGAGTTATCAAACAGCAATTTTACTAATATCATTAGATTGTAATAGAGATAGAACGCAATTTAGATATGCATATCTTCTTTCTAATCATCATTCGTCCTCAGCCTTGGAGGTCACGTTGAGTGTAATCTTCCTCCATGGCCGTACTTTTACTTTCAGTCTAGGGCCCTCCCATGCTTCTGCTAGCTTCTCCACAGCCTGTGGGGAAAGGCAGGTGTCAGGAGATGGGAGAGCAGGGGGATTCTTCTTTGTTAAGACAAAACAAGAAAGGTGTGCTGCAACACTGCATTTCCCCAGATGCCCAGCCTCGTTCCCACTTTCACAAGCACACCCACTGGAGTACACTGCTGTATATTCTAGGAAACCCTGACAGCCCTGCAGAAATGACTGCATACACGGAGGTTTTCAGCAGCATGATGTTTGAATCCTTGGAATCATCTATTTTTTATGTGTAAATAAACAGCGGGAGGAAAGGAGAAGGCATCCATACAATTTTAATGAACAAGATTCCCATCGGTCATCCAAAGATAACAAAAGGTAGCTTAATGGGCGTTAGGAAGCTATTTTTCTAGTGATTTCTCTGCTCAGCTCTCCTGGGGAAAAGAGTGACTTCTAAATTAAAAAAAAAAAAAAAAACGATGCTCTGGGTATATTTTTTCCTGTCATTTCATTGTCTTTGATCTTGCATTTCCTGAGAAAGAAGCACTTAACCCCCTGTCTCAGATCAATGCTGGAAATGCATGCTTTATTTTAAGATCTTTTCTAGAGCTTGAAAATTGTGAATTAGGCCAAATCTGTTTCTTTACATGTGAACTTTTTAAACAAATTCAAACAGATTGCATTCAAATAACCAGTATGCTTCAAAACTATTGGCTGAATTCAGAGGAATGGCTTTTTCATCAGCCATTAATGAAGTCTTTTAAGATATCAACTATTTTCAAAATAAAAATTGCTTAATAATGAGTCCTGATGTTTTAAAAACCAGTTTGGATGTGGATCCCAAGTGACTGCTCAAGTTTCTTCTGAAGGGAGCTGAGAGACCCCTCCAGGGGCACAAGAAGTCCATCATGGGTCTTTTTGAATTCCCCTTTCAAGTGAATGAAGTGCTTTATATTGCCAGAAGGATACTCCATCATCTATAATAAATATTCATCTGCATGTATCACGTATTTGAGCCGCATGACTGATGAACTCCAGCTCCGGAAATGAATTGGGAACTCACTAAGACAAATGTCACCTTTCAATGCTGTTCCTACAGATAAATTGCAGCTAGATTTAAACAAAGTCAGTGATTTCATGCTTCCCGCTGGTACCTGATTCCGCTCACACAGCCTCTGCTCAGTGTACAAGGGTGCTAAGACCCAATTTGATTAGTTGGTCTGGGCAGTCTCTACCAGGAAGCAGTCGACCATTTCTACTCATCAGCTTATTATTGAAACACAATTAAACTCTATGCTCTTTCTTGGGTCTTTATGTGATCTGGCCAATTTAAAGTTTGAGGATCTTCATTCGGAATTAGTAAAGTTTGTACAGGCACAGATCTTTTCAAAAGCAATTCAGCACCGTGACATAAAAATGCATTTCCCTTCCTGGCTTAGCATTCTGCCATCTGGAGATTAATCTAAAAGCTTTGTAAGGGGAATTATTTGTCTCCTAATTCTCCGGCTTTTTTTTTGTTTTTGTTTTTGTTTTTCTCCGGTACCAGGAACCGAACTCACGACCTTGCGCTTGCCAGGCAGGCGCTTTTGCCGCTGAGCTAAATCCCCAGCCCCTCTCTGGTTTTTTTCTAAGGGGGGATATTTTACATTCTAGAAACCCAGACCCTCTCCTTTTCCCTATTGCCCCAGTGGGGAATCAGTGAACCTCAGTTGTTGAGTGGTTGGGAAAGGAAGCCAAACAAGAGCATTTATGCCTATACTGGACTCCTTTTCTCCATGTTGCCTTTGAGGTAGCTTGGTTTGCCTGCCCTGAACTGACAAAGAAAAGCTGTAGTAATCCATTTCAAGAACTCAGCCACAGGCATTTTATTACAATACCAGAAGGGTGTGATCCCAGCTTCTTGCCAAGGGATTGCCCAAATGCACTTCTGCGTGGCCAAGAGAAGTACCCAGAAACATCTGAAATTACGCCTACTTGGACTTGGCCTACCAACCCCCTCCACCTCAATTCCTTCACTCTTGGTAAATTTGCAAGTTTGGGAATAATGACACTAGTAATATTGTTAAAACTGAACAGTAACTCAAAATACTCATGCAGTGCTAAGTGTTAAGTGGAAAATACAAAGACACAAGATATTGTGGA
Source organism: Chinchilla lanigera (assembly GCF_000276665.1). Classification (NCBI taxonomy): domain Eukaryota; kingdom Metazoa; phylum Chordata; class Mammalia; order Rodentia; family Chinchillidae; genus Chinchilla; species Chinchilla lanigera. The sequence goes on from NW_004955461.1 coordinate 2,642,001, forward strand.
CATAAAACAATGTTGAGAATGTGTTCTAGACTGAGTGTTATGATTAATATCTGAGTCTATGTACCTATGATCATAAATTATATGGAATTTGGTATTACAGTTAAAACTGCCCTAGAAAACATGACAGAAACCAATATTCATAAAGGATTAGAATTGTTATGTTAAAATGCTGGGATTACATGTTACTGTAACACGCTTACTTGACTTTCACAAGCTGAATGTGCTTTGGAAGTAAATCATCGATCACTTGTTTGTTGCTCAATGATTCTGTGTGAGTGTTACGATCTTAGGGAGTGAGTCACTGGATGTAGAAAACAAACTGTATGTCTTCAGCTCAAACATAAAATGAGGACATTAGGGCCAGGAATTTGCTAAAATCCTAGTATGTATTAGTAGAACCAAGACTAATATCTAAAGTTCAGGTCCTTTTCCTTCTTAGGGAAATACTTTTAGTATTAGGGTTTGGATAAAAAAAAAAGTTCCCCAAGGCTTCATGTGTTTAGAAGGTGATCATGGGGGTGCTACACTTATTAGCAGATTTATCCATTGATAAGTTGAGTAGCTGAATGTGCTATTAGGAGGTAAGATTCTCCCTCCCTCCCTGGCTCCCATGGCTTGAGCAGCTTTCCTCTGCCAGGCCCTTTCACAACACCTTTCTGTCTGGGAGCCAGCCAACCATGGACTGAACCCACTGGAAATCTTGAGCCAAATAAATCTCTCCTCCTTTGAGGTGCAGGTGTGGGCATTTTGTCCCAGTGATTGGGAAAGTAATACATTTGGTATTCATTCTACAGTACTCTCTATCATTGAAAATCTTTTCTACATACCCCACTAGGCTTTGAGAAAAGCTATCTGCTTCCTTTATCTCCAGTACCCAACCCAGTCCCTGATTTGTTGGATTGATGCCCAATAAATTAACAGGAGGGTTTTATTAAATAGTAGCAAGTGTCCCTGACTGCCTCAGAAGACTTTGACTTGATTCCTTACTAAGAACTGTACATTCTCTAGCAACCACAATGATTTCAGCTTATGTTCTTCCAGTATCTTGCCAAACTCACAATATGCAGCTAATATTAAACTATCAAAGGCTTAATTGATGCATGTAGAGAAAATTCAAAGCTGACAAATTTACCTCATTGTGGGACACTGCCTTTAAGCATTTTAAACCTGAGAGAGTTATAATGATGTCCAACACTCATCAAAAATTTACTGAGTGTTGACAATCTGCTTGCTCTTTTTTGTTCCTTATGTTATTTAGTCTTCAGAACTCCATGAGTTAAGTGTCACTAATGTCTCTATTTCCCCACGCAGCAAAATGAGGAACATTGGAACCAAACACAATTGAAAGGAAAGGTTCGTGCTAATCTTTTTTGAACAAGATATCATACCTGTATTTTATACTCTGAATAATTACTACAAAGACAACAATCTACAATGTATTAATTATTTTAACTCTCTTACTAACCTGTTTTTGAAACTCTGTTTTATTGTTATTTTTTTCTCTTTAATTTTTTTTTTTTTTAAACAGCCAAATACACAGCTCACTACTAAGAACTGAAACTGGAATTCAAACTCTTGAGCATCTCTTGGTTATCCCAAGTCCTTACAAGTAGGATCCTCCTTCTGGCAAAGTTTGTATGAAAGGAATAGGAATTTCATCTTCAAAGAGACCTGGAAACTGTCAATCTGAGTCCAGTACCAGCCACAGCCAGCATCATAGTGTCAATTACCATGGCTTCCATACAGTGTAAGACCAGCCAGCAGACTGTCACCCCACTGAACTAAACATCAACACAAAGAGAGAAGTCTCACCACGGAGACTTGGTTTTTAAACACCTGAATTAAAGATATTTTTTCTACTCAGCCCTGGCTCAGAACCCAAAACTTTCTGAAGCTGACAAGAAAATGGCAAAAGCAAAACGTAAACATTGTCAGTGCTTATAATAAATGGTAGTTAATAAAACTTGAAAAGATTATAGCTCAGAAATTTACTTCCTCTGTTTCCCATTATTGAATAATTTATTATATGAAATCTATTGACCTTTCTTTGGGCTTCTGCTCCACCCCAGAGGAAGCAGGAGGGTTAATTATGGTTTAGCTGGGGATTTTTAAGCAACATTAGCATACAAATAGGACATCAATAACCAATTACAATCTTTGCCTTGGAAAAGCAGTTCTCTTTCATTGCCTCTGTGACTGCTAACTCAACCACTTAAAGGTCTTGCACACTTAATGATAATGGCACTCCTTGCATCAGCCACAGGGAGTCTCCTCGGCTTGACCATTGCTTCTTCTTCCATACACCTCGGCCTTGTCCCAGCACATCCAGTCACAGCACTGCAAGCAGACCCTGTGCTCGTCCACCTGATTTTGGGTTGATCTTATCCACCCAATATCTGGCCTTTTCATTTCCAGGTTCAGATCCCATCCTGCTGGGTCCAACTTCAAATGTGGCTTCCTCCACGAAATGCACTGTGTATTCCACCCATTCACTCTTCATCCTGCAGACGCTGAGTGAACATTAGCTAAATGCCAGCCATTGGCTGACTTGGGGTCAATACAAAGAGCAAACCTCCCTCCCTGAGGCTTATGGGATAGTACAGGAGTCCACAAACATTTTCTCAAAGAGGTCAATGGTAAACATTTGGGACCCATCAGGCCCCACAATGTTGATCCAACCTGCTTGATTCTGCCATTGTAGCTTGAAAGCAGTCACGGGCAGGACCTAAGTAAATGGACATGCTGTGCACCAATGACACTTTGTTTACCAAGACAGTCAGGAGCCTGAACTTGGGCCCCCAGTCACAGTTTACTGACCCCAGTTGAGGATGTCAGATTCAGACGCCAGAGAGAGCTGAGTCAGAAGTCCAGCTACTTTCAGCAAGTTCTACTGCTTCTCTGCACCTCAGTTGCCCCATCTATAAAAAGAGATAATAAAATATACAGCAGACTCTGTTATTCCCTTAGTGAAGTCCCTCAAGCAGCTTCCCACAAGTCATGTGAAACTCTCCCCATGACCCACAGGGAAGAGTGTAGAATAACCTGCCCACTACTTGTCCCTCCTGATTTCCTCTTCTGCCCTGCCTGACCTCCACTCTGCTGCTTAACTTTGTCACCTCAGCACCTCACACATGCAGGGCACTCAGCCTGGGGCTCTGCTCCTCCCATCTGTCCCATGTCCAGATCCCATCCTGCCAGGTCCAACTTCAAATGTGGCTTCCTCCAAGAAATGTGCTGTGACCATTCCATCTACACAGGTCCGCAGCTTAGTCCCTTTTACCTCTGTTCTTTGTTTCTTTGGAAGCACATATCCTGATTTGCATCTTTGGGTTTTTTAACTGGTACCTTGTGTCCCTCCACTAAAACATCATCAGTTGCATGAGTGCAAAGACTTCCCTGCAGTATCTCTGTCACTTAGTCCTATGCTTGGCATGAGGTGATTAGCCAATCAATACTCATATGTCATTAAGAAATCAATCAATACACATGAGCAGATGAGTGCGTGCTGGTGAGGAAGTAGGCTGGTGTTTCGCTGTCATACTCTTGCACCAAGCACAGTGGACCAGTGCCTCCCACACATCTATGTTCTCCAGCGTTAGTGCTCAGTATACTTTGATTTCTAGAATGATTAAATCAAAGCCATCTCTTATTTCTGTTGAGATTTCTTTCCTTCCATGAAATAACCTTCTAGATAAAGGACTAGGAGGACCAAGGTATATAAAGTTGAGAAACCTGCATTGGCCACTCTCTCCTATCAGCTGAGTGAGCCCAGACAGTTGAAGTCACCTCTCTAATCTCTTTCTTCAACTGCAAATAAAGAACATGAGCAGTTTCAGCAATAACAGTCAAACAGTCTGTGAGGCAGCCTCCAGCTCTTGAACCATTGGCATGGATGGATAAAAGGAAGTAAAAATAAAAATTTGAACAGAACTGCTTCTTAGGAACACAGAGCTTGAGAGGGATAATCCTGTGTGATTCTGTCTTGCAGAGCTCCCAGCCAGGGTAGACTTTCCTGGGCCAAGCAAGTGCCTGAGATGATTAATTATTGTAGCAGCAGAGAGGTAAATGAAGAAGCGACAGATGGCCCATGTGAAATAGTCTAGAATCACCTGCTATGAAATTAATTCCACATCTTGGAGACTTGGGGTTCAGAACACCATGCAGAAAACGACTGTTGATAAATGGTGTGTGTTTGTGTGACGGCCTTGCTACAAACACCTAAATAATATATGTTGTGTCATGTTTTCTTTCCTCCATCTCGTTTCAATACATTATCATTTATAGAAAACTGCAGGGAAACTGGGGACATCAATCAAGCCATTAATTCCTGAGATTATGCTAATGAGATGCCTAGAGCGTTCATTTCCCAGAATAGCTGCTCCCCGAGGAAGCATGCACTGGGCCCTCCCCAGCTCAGCCTTCCCTCTCAGATCCGGAGCCAACAGCACCACTGAGGTCTTCCTCTAAAGGGCACCCGGCACACTGGCACCGACACTGGGAGGATTTGCCCAGCCAGAGAGCAAGGGCAGCAACTTCCCTGGCAAGCTGTAGATAAAACAGAAAATGTATGAGACGCAAAGAAGAGGGGGAAAAAAAGAAGAGGGGGATCTGAGACTCCAGGTAACAAGATTAGGAGGCCATTCCCAGTTGCCCTTCCTGCTCAGAGGCACAGTGGAAGAGGAAGAAAACAATGAATTATGACCCATCCCAAATAAGATGTGCAGTGAACTGGAGTGGTAAGCAGGGACCAGGAGAGCCATGACTTGTATTCACACAGAAGAAAATCTAGGTAATGAGCTTGATGTCAGAAGAGAACCCTTGGGTTATAATAACTACCACTCACTAGGCACCTCTTGGCCAGTGTACAAGGCTGCACGTTCTCACAGGTGCTGTCATCCCACCCCCTTTTACCAACAAGGTCGGAAGGATGAGTCACAGCTGCCCAGCTGGGGAGGAACTGTGCTGTGTCACAGCGCAGGTGCACCAGCTCACAGAGCCCGCTGCTCCTTCTTCCCTGGGCACCGTGTGCACAGGGAGCCCTTGTATCCATGGATTTCACATTGTGGATTCAAGGAGCTATATACTGAAATGTGTTATTAATTTATGCTGAATATGTGTCATTTTCTTCTCATCATTGTTCTCTAAACAATACAGTATAACAACTACTTATATAGCATATATATTGTATAAATAATCTAGAGGGAGATATATGCAAATACTACTCCATTTTATAGAAGGGATTTGTGCATCCTCAGATTGTGGTATCCTCAGGGGTCATGGGAACTAAACTTCCATAGCCATGAAGGGACAGCTGTATGTTAAAATACTATGGATTTCAAAGTACTGTTTTGAAGTCATCAGAGTAACAGAAAATGGCAGGATCTTTAAGATGCTTCAAAATAAACTCACAGGCTCCTAGTGGATAACACTGGCCAGAGAGAACACTGTGAACTGGGTGTACTGGTGACTAGGTGAATGTGACAAATGTATGTGATACAATGTCATAGAACTAGACATAAACACACAGACACCCAAGACAGCAAATAAAACCAGTGAAATCTGAATAAACACTGTGGATTGAACCAATGTTAGTTTCCTGGTTTTGATAATATTACACTACAGCTGTGTAAGACCTTGCCACTAGGGAAAACTTTGTTGGGTCCATAACATTTCTGTAAACTGTTAGCAACTTTGATCTGAGTTGGTAATTATTTCAAGATAAAAAGCTAAAGAGAAAACTCAGTCTACCCTCCAAGGAACTTCTGCTACAATTTTCCTTTGCACCAGCCTCCACTGACCCCGCCTTTGTCACGGCCCATGCCTTCCAGCTGTTAGAGGCATGGAGCCTCAGGTGATAAGAATCACACAGAAAGTTTGAACCCAAGGAAAAAAATAGAAATTCAACTCCATTAAGCACTGCAGTGTCTTACAAGGATACAATAAAATGCATGAAAAGATAGCACATAGACTAGAAAAAATTACAATGGATATGATCAATAGACTACATATGATCCAGAATATATAATCATACATATATGTATATACATATATGTGTAAACGCTATGTTCAGAATATACATCTAAGGAATTACTAGGCAATCAGCAGTAAAATAATACACAGTCCAACAAAGAAAGGAAGCAAATAAATAGGAAAAGACAATTCATAGAAGAGGAAACACAATCAGTCAGGAACCACACATCAGGATGTTCACCTCCACTAGCAGTCCGGGAAATGCTAATTAGAACAATAATGATGTGTCCTTTCACATCATCAGATCGGCAAAACTGCAGACAACAACAAGAATGGGTGAGCTGGGAAAGTAATTTTCATATATGTTCTTACAAAGTATGAATTAGCAGAGCAAATTGGGAGCCACTTGGCAGTACGTAGCCAACTGGAACATGTGTGCGTCTCTCACTGGGCGGTTCCCCTCTGAGATGTGTCTTCCCAGAGACTGGAGAGTACACACTGAGGAGCAGGCTCAGTATCTGTTCTGGGCAGGTGGAAGTCTCCAGGTCTGAGTTCTTCAGCTCAGAGCCATCATGCCAGGTTTGGGCTTGGCTTAAGGACAAACTTTCCAGCAGCAATGGCATCCTGTGAGACAGTCATGGAGAGAAGGACTACTGGAGGTTAAGCTGCATCTCTGGTTTCTCTGACACCAAGTCCAGGAGTTCAAACACATTTGTGAAATATAAAAATGCCCACATGTTTTAAAGGCCATTGTCAAGATAGGGAGTTGGATTCAGTTGTCATGTAAGCAAGTGGGTGTGCCGTTCTCTCCTAAGCCAAGAATGCACCTAGGATCACAGGAGGGAAGCCAGAGTCCGGCAAAAGTCAAAGCAGATGAGCAGGGCACTTTTCATTGAAATCTATCAACAGAGGGTGGATAAAGCAGCATTGGGAGAATGAGCCATGGCGGAGGCTGGGTGGGGGCCCCTGGTCAGAGGAAGCTATTGCGCAGCTGTAGAATGGGAGGCAGGGTGGTGGAGCCACATTGAGAGGTCTTTGCACTGGACTCTGAGTTAGATGCTTTCCAAAGGTTATTTGGTTACAGTAAGAACCTCCTCTTCTACCTCCTCTGTGGAAACCTAAGTTTAAGGAAAGCTCAACTGTTTACAGGTTATAAGTGATAGACTGAGGATTCAAGTCCAGCCCCATCAGACCCCATAAAGTCACTTTCAAGCCTTGTTACTTCATTGCCTTTACTGGAGGTGGTTTCTCTGGAATGCAATGTACTTTTGTAAGCGAAAAATCCATTGACCATAGATACAGAGGTTTATCTCTGGAATCTCCATTCTGTTCCATTTTGTCCATATATTTGTTGTTGTGCCAGTACCATGCTACATTGATTACTTTTCCTTTTGCAGTATACTTTGAAATGAGGTCATTTGCACTTCTGTTGGTGCTACCTTAGACCAAGAACCCAGACTCAGAACTGGCTGGGAGAAGTCGCTTCTTGAGTTTGGAGGCACTAACTAGCAGCATTTCTAGAGATGACCTCTGGAGACAGAGTTTTTTCCAGAAAGGCCTTTCAACTCTCTGAACCTCAGCTGCTGCATCACAAACTGGAGACAAAAGCAATGGTATTCATTTCGTGGGAGTAAGGGATAATATATAGAGACACTTCAGCCTTGTTCTGGCACCAGGCAAGAGCTGAGATAGCCAGGCAGGATAAATCCTTCCCGTGTATTTATCTTTTTCCCCTAGCTAAAGCCTGAGCTCCTGCTGGGAGACAAACTAACTTGTCTTTTTAAAGTCATTTTTAATTTGTGTTTTTAATTGACAAATTAAAAAGTATGTATTTTTACTGCACAACATGTTGCTTTGAAATATATATACATTGTGGAATGTCTAAATTAAGCTAATCAACATATGGATTACCCCACATACTTTTTTTTGGTGGTAAGAGTACTTAAAATCTATTTTCTAAGCAATTTTTAAGAATTAAATATAGGCTCCTTATTGCATGGCAAAGCTCTTTAACTTATTTTTCCTAACAGAATTTTTGAATGCTTTGACCAATGTCTCTGTAGCCCCCTCCTACACAATATCACCTACCCCTAAAACATCACCAGTCTACTCTCAGTTTCTTTGAATTCAACTTTTTAGTTTCCACATATAAGTGAGATCATGTGGTATTTGTCTTTTATGTCTGGCTAATTTCTTTTAGTATAATGCCTTCCAGGTTCATCCATGTTAGACAGAATTTCGTTCTTTTTTCAAGCTCAATAGTATTCCATTTGAATACATTGCCTTTATCCATTTACCCATTGATGGACCATCTCTTGGCTATTTTGAAAACTGCTACAATGATCACAGGAGTGCTGATATCTCTTCCATATACTGTTTTCTTTTCTTATGGTTATATATACCCAGAAATGAGATATTGAACCCAGAGTTTTGTACATGCTAGGCAATCACTCCACCACTGAGCTATATCACTGGCCCTCAGTATGGTAGTTCTACTTTTATCTTTTAAGAAAACTCCATTCTGGTTTCTGTAATGGCTGTACGAATTACATTTCCACAAACAGTATACAAGAGTTCCCTTTCCTTTCCACATTTTTCAACACCTGTTATGGTTCTCCTTTTAATGAAAGTCATTCTAAAAGGTAGAAGGTGGTATCTCACTGTTGTTCTAATTCACATTTATCTGACAGTAAAAATTTTTATACACACTTGTGAGCCATATGTATATCTTCTTTTGATACATATCTATTCAGATTCTTTTCCTATTTTTAAATCTGATAGTTACCACTTTATAACTCTGTATTGTTCTTTTGCTATTTTGTTAAAGGTTGTCTGTCTGTTAAAGTTTTCCTTTTATTTTTAAAATAAATAAATAAATAAATAAATAAATAAATAAATAAATAATCTGATAGTTATCTTACTGTCTGAGTTCCTTCTATTGTGGTACCTAGGTTCACAAACCTAATTTTATCCATGATTCTGGTCACAAACCAAATTGAATAAGAATGGAGTCAAATTTCCCCATAAGGTCAACATTGGACCTGACCACTGAATTTGAACTTAATTCATTCTATGACTCAGGAAAAGATGGCTGCTGTCATGTTTGTCACCTGTTGCTGAGTTCGCAAAGAAAAACAAAATTTTGTGAAATGCTTCTGTTTGCAAACGAAATTGTTCACAAACAAAAGCATTTATGAACTGAGTTGACATACTTTCAATATCAAGCTTTTATCAGACACGTAGTTTGCAGATATTTGTTCTCTTTCCAGAGGTTGTCTCTTCACACTGTCAATCATTTATTTGACTGTGGAAGCTTTTTAATTTGATGTAATTCTATTTGTCCACTTTTGCTGTTGTTATCTGTGTTTTCAGAGTCATATCCAAAAAAAATCACTGTGCAGGTCAATGTCAAGGAGTTTTTCCCTAAGTTTTCATCAGTAGTTTTAAACTTTTAGGTCTTCCGTATAAGTCTTTCATACATTTGGAGTTGATTTTTATATTTGGTATGAGACAATGGTCCAATCTCATTCTTTTGCTTGTAGTTTTTCCAATACCACTTATTAAAGAGAATGTTTTTCCCCATTGTGTGTTCTTGGTGACTTTATCCAAAAAACAAAAAAAATCCACTGACCATAAACAGAGATTTATTTTTGGTATCTCTGTTCTGTTCTATTTTGTCTACATATTTGTTTTTCTGCCAGCACCACGCTATATTGATTAATATTCTTTTGTAATATATTTTGAAATAATGTAGTATGATGCCACCAAATTTGTTCTTTTGTTCAAGATTGCTTTGGCCATTTGGGTTCATTTATTTTTTTAGAGTTTTTTTTTTAAGAAATTTTAGGGGTTTTTACCTATTTCTGAGAAAAATACTGCAAGAACTCTGACTGGGATTACATTGACTCTGCAGATTGCTTTGAGCAGTATGGACAATATTAATTTTTTCAACCGATGAACATGGGATATCTCGCAATTTATTTATATCTTCTATTTGTTGTCAATATCCTAGTTTTCAGTGTACAGACATTTCATCACCTTGGCTAAATTTATTCCTTCATGTTTTATTTTTGCAGTTATTGTACATGGGATTTTTTTTCTTGGTTTCTTTTGCAGATAGTTCACTGATAGTGTATAGAAATGTTCTTTTGCATGCTGATCTGAGAGATAAACTAACTTCCACTTATTCTGTATGTCACATAATACCTGGAACAATACTATCAGTGGCGTTAATCCATCGCAAACTGCACAAAAACAGAAATCTGGAAGTGCTCTTTCTATATCCTGCTTTATAAACAGGAGTAGGTATTCCTTGGAAACTCCAGCCTGAACAATTAGAACAGACTGACCTAACCAGGGTGTCATAAAAGCCAGAAATGCTATAAGGATCATAACTAGAACACATATATCTTTTAGATGTTGTTTGCTTTCAGATGGCTGATTCACCTCACACTTATCTACAAAAAAATGTTTTACCTGCTCCTAAACTTTAAAGCTCAAGTGATTCATCCTTTTCTAATTGGGAAAATAATCCCACTTACCTGAAAATGTAGAGGTGAAGTCTTGTGAGAAACAAGGTGTGAAAGTGGCTGGTCTTTTGGTTAGTATTGTATCACAGTTGGCAAACGCACGAATGTCAGATAGAAAGATGCCAGTGACCAGAGTATTTTCTATTTGGCTTTAGTACACAGAATACTTCATTTGACCGTAACCATCCTACCATTCATTGCACCAAAGAGGAAATGAAGATGCTCATGGGAATAGTCACTGGACAGATACAAAACCCTGAAGGAAAAAAAGCAGATGTAAATCAAAGGTACCCCCTCCAATCCCAGATTCATTCTGTAATCCTTATTACAGCACCCTTGTTTCAAAACGTAACTTTCCTATCTGACCAAGCATCTCTCACTTTTTTCAGTTTAAATGGCTAATCCATCCATGAGTTTCAACTTCCGCTTGAACCTCAACAATATTTCCCTTTATGTTGGACGTGTTCAGCCCTGCCTAATTAGCAAACAAAGTGCACTTACCTAGTCCAATAGAACAAACATCCCAGGTGAGAGGCTGCACTCCGACTTCCAGCCATGTGAGTTCTACTTCAGACTGCTGGGTGGTTCACCTCTCTCTGCCTTCCTCATCTCCAAAAAGAACTCCAGGCTTTAGCCATCTCCCTGGCTCGGTGTGAAGGTGCACTGAGATAGCAGATGTACGAGCATTCTGAAAATGTTATGAGCACTATACAAATTTAGGCATCAGTATTAAAAAGGCAATGAAAGGATTTATCACCCTGATAGATGGTGAGTATAGTTTTGTGCCTTCACAGATTCCAAGGATGGAGTAATTGCAGTTGGCAGACACATGCACAGCAGTTACCCAAACCCAAGAATATTTGGGAAGCAGCACAAGTTGGCTAATTCTGAATTATTTTAAAAGATACTATAAAAATAAACAAGTATTTGAATATAATTAATTCCAGTTCCCTCAATCCTTCCCACTACTTGGAGCAATGTAGCTTGTTGTGAAGTAATTACCCTTTCAGTCCTTTTAATCCCGGCTGATCATTTTCAGCTTTAATTGTCTTGCTGGGTTTGAATGTAGTTGTAGTTCAAGTACAACCAATTAGTACGAACCAGCCTGTGATGTTTTGCATGCAAAAAATGCACCTTGAGATCTCAGGTCCTGCTGGTAATCCCAAGTTATTCTCTCAATCACTGTTGGGTAGAGGAAGGGCCAGAGAGGCTTAGAGAAAACACCAGAAACAGTGAAACAATTGTGCCAGGATTCAGAAAAAAAAGAAAACATTCTCATCATGCTTGCATTAAAGCATAACCAGGATGCCTGTGCAGGGAGGAAGCCCCTCAGCAGTGGGGATGTCTAAGCATATGGCATCAGAGGGGTTTGAGGATTGGTGGGGTGGGAGGGAGAGAGCGCTGGCTTTTATGAGGACCTCACAGGACCTCTCCATCTATGATCCAATGTGAGTGAGCAGGTGAGAAAACAAATATATATGGGAGAGTGGTTCCAAGTGTCAGCTTTCGATGGAAGATATGCAGGCTCAAGCCCTAGTTCTGTCATTTGCTAGCTGAAAACTGAAAGAGTCAGAGCAAGGGAACACATCTCCTCAGGGTTCGCTCTGCTGTGGCTGGGAAGACCGCTGGACACGGTGATAATGGTAGTAGCAGTGATTGTCATGCTCTGAGCAGGCGTGCGTGGTTCACTCGGCACAGTAGCTGCTTCATAAGTGGCCAGCTCCTCTAGCCAGCTCATTGCCATCATTTTTGTCCTCCTCTTTGGGTGACATGAGAAGTGGCATTCCTTATTCTTTCTTGCCCACTGCCCTCTGCCATCCACCTTGCTGCTGGATACTTTCTCCAAATACCAGTCCAGTTATTATTCAAACCTGTTCTGTTCTTCAGTGGATTAAAGCCCTTCTACCATTCCCCAATAGCAGCAGGCTAAAGCTCATGTTCCCTACCCAGGTGGATAACACCCTCCAAGCCTGCTCTGGCCCTGTCATCATCACTACCAATGCCCGCTTCACTACACTCCCCCCTGCTTGAACCCTTCTCCCAAACCACTCATTGTTCAGGGAATCAAGTCCCCTGTGCCCAGCACACCTTAGTTATATGTTTTCCAAGTCAGTCCTTGCCACATCTTAGATTTGTATGGAATGAGCTTACAGTCTGGGGAAAGTTGGAGTCCAAATCTCAATTCACTGTGTGGCACTGATCTAATTCCTAATCCTCTGATCGACCCATATGGCCATTATTAATGGAGGGGAATAATACCACCTTTGTTTGAATAATACCACTGATGAAGAGAAAATGGATCGCCTGTGTGTTGGTTCCTCCTATGGTATTTGGCACACAGTTGGACCCCCATGCCACTGGCCTCTTTCTTTCCATTCATCTTTTCCAGAACCAATGAGCAGAGAACTACAATGAAGACTGAGATGCCCAGACTTGGCACCATGTCACTACAGATGTGGTTATACAACTACTCATTAGATAGTTATCAAGCACCAGACACAGTGTGTGTTGCTGGGGACACAAAGGAGGACCACAGACAAAGTTCTTGGTCTCAGGGAGCTTAGTCTCACTTGAAAGACCCACCACAGCTCCAGCCAGACTTCAGGACAGTCACTTAGGGAGGAAGATGACAGGGGCAGAGGAAGTACCAGTGGACACGGGCTTCCACAAGGTCATGAGTTTGCAATTCAGTCCTTTCCCAAACTTGGGAAAATTAGTCACGCTTGTCATTTTCCTCATTAAAAAGCAGTCAAGTTTAAACGACCCTTTCTGAGACTTTTGGCTGAGTGGAAAATACAAAACCACATCGACAAAGATCATCTTCCAGGGTCTTGTCCCATGTGCCACACTCCCAGGTGTATTATTTAAACCTGAACCACAGCAAAATCGTGAGCAAGACTATCCTTGCCAGACTTCTGCAATCACTCCAACTTGATATATCTTCTGTGTCCAGAATTAGATAAAAAGCATTCTTTCTCCTTCTTCCACATCCTTCCCTCCCCTACATTTTGGGTGGATTTCTTTTCATGTTATGGTGGATTTTTATAGATATTTTAATTTCATCTCAGCAGTCTATAAATATTATAGAGTGAAGTATAACATTATTGTACTTCTGGGGATTTCTGGGACCTGACTCCCATACTCTTCCTGAGAACTGGCCATTTGGGGAAATGAGAAGAGGGAATGAGGAGAGACTGTCAGAAAGACAGAAAAAGAAAAACAAGCGGGAGGGAAGGAGAGAAAGGAAGGAAGTTTCTCTAAAAGTTAAACATAAACCAATCATCTGATGCAGCCATTCTCCTAGATATTTACTCAATAAAAATGAAAATGTTTCCATATCAAAACTTTGACATAAATTTTTATGTAAATTTTCATAGACACTTTACTTGATATCTCAAAACTAAACATGTCTATCCACAATAGACAAATTGTGGTAAATCTATACAAAGAAGTACTATTCACCAATAAAGATGAATAAATCCATAGTAGCATGAACAAATCACAAAAGAGTTACACTGAGTAAAAGATGCCCATTAGGGTTTAAATCTAAAAGTCTCCCAAATATCTCATTTCTTCACAGGTGGGGCTTTCCACCAATGGCCCAATCCTGAGGACTTTAACTTCTTCAAAGGATTAATCTATTGATGAGATCAGAATCTGATGGCATTATTAGAAAGTAATACTGTATTTCCCTGAAAATAAGACCAGATCTTATCTTAATTTTTGCTCCAAAATATGCGATAAGGCTTATTTTCAGGGGATATCTTATATTTTTCATAAACAAAAAAAACTACATTTATTCAAAAGCAGTCATGTCATCTTCCTCTGAAATATCCTAACTCTCCAAACCACAAATTCCAACCTGGATTTCTTGCAACTCCATTTTCTATGGAATCATTGGCCCTATCTCCCATGTCCACCAATAGAGCTCTCCTTACATGAGCTCTTCTTATCCACACAGCCTTCTCATAGTACAAGGGGAACACAGCTGTCAGTGATCTTATCCCATGAATGCTTCACCCAAGGCACGACCTCTTGCAGCCTGGCTTCACAAAGTTTCCATCAAATCAAGTGTTAATTGAAGACTTAGGAGACAGGAGTGACAACAAAAATGACAACGGTTATGAACGACGGTCCACACACAAGTGACACAAAATTACAGGCGCCAAAATTCAGAACGTTTCCTTATTTCTCATGACTGCATTAAGAATGTCCATTATAACACATGACATACTGAATTATGAAGATCCACATCAGACACAACCATGTCTATTTGTTATCAAGTGTGCACAGTCTTTGCACATGATGTCTGTACTCTTACTGGTCATTCAGTGCTGAGTCCCAAATTCATCAGTTTACATAGGTGTTTACCTCTTCTGCAAAAGTCCCACTTGGCTATACACAAATACTTAATTATAATGTATGCTATCATTTATTTTAAATATTAATGTTGATAATATTATTCATTTATAATCATATATTAATATTATTGTTAATGCTGCAAAAAACATGTCTGTCTGGCTGGTGATCTTATTTATTTTGGGCAGGGTAGGCTTTATACTATGAGCACCCTGAAAAATCACACCAAAACTTATTTTCTGGTTAAATCTTATTTTTGGGGAAATGTGATAGGAATTTAGGAGATGAGGCCTTGTTGAATGGAATGGATCACGGAAGCATGACTGGGGACTATGTCTTGCCCCTGCCCCCTACCTTTCTGGCATTTTTTTTCTCTGCTTCTTAGGGGCTAGGACATGAGTAGTTTTTCTTCACCATACTCTTCCCCCATGATGTTCTGCGTCCCACAGTGATGGACCAAGTTGACCATGGACAGAACCCTCTGAAACCATGAACCAAAATGAATCTTTCCTCCTTTTAATTGTTTAGATTGGGCATTTTGTCACAACAATAAAAAGCTAACACAGTACGAGGCCAGTGCAGGGTGAGGGAGGTGGGGTTATGCTGTATAATTCCATGTATATAAAATGCTACAAAATTTGAACTATGGTGAGGGAGAGAGCAGGCAAAGACAAGATTGCAAAGAGCCACAGGATCCTCTCAGAGGTGACAGGTACATTGATTGTTCTGACTGTGGTGAGAGGTGTGTGGATGTGTACATATGTAAAACTGTACTAGGTTGTAATATGCCAATATTACCATATTACCTGGTGTAAGACGCCAATTACACCTCAGTAAAGCTAGTTTGGAAAGGAGATACCTGACACAATGAACAAATTTCAGGTGAGGGAAGGAAAAAGCAGTGAAATAAAGAAGAGAGAGAGGGAGTCCTGGGGATCAGGGGCCCTTCTCTGAGCAGGGAGATGGTGCCTCAATCACTTTATTGCCCAGGATTGGACTCTGACCTGTAGGAGTCCAGGCAGATGGAAAGTAGGCTGAGAAAAGCACTGGGGACAAACTGATAGGCCATCACCCCAGATAAAATTTAGATTATTTATGCAGAGCTGAGGAATATGACTAAAACTTCTGATGACTTATTTAGAAAGGAGAACACACGCCCAGAAGCTTAAAACAGGGTCAGTGACTGAGTGATGAGAGGTGAACACATTTAAAACCAACCCAGTGTATGGCTGGAAGCAATCATGCTGAACTACTAACACATCAGATGGTTCTGCAGGGAGCAAGTGGAGAAAGCAAATGGGTCCCAGGGAGTGAACGGGTCAGACATAGAGGACGAGAGACAGTACCAGCTAACGGGCAGCAAAGAAACCAGCAAAGCCAGCTGCACATCAACATCACTGCCCAGAGGCACTGTGGAGACTCAGCAGCCAGAGTGACTCTGGCCACATCAGCCCTAGTGCCGGTTACTATAGGCACAGCTCACACGGGACTGAACCGGTCCTTCTGGGTGTAACCCCACTGTGGAAGTGAGAAGCCAGAGTTCTGAAAGAAGGGATTTTCCTAAACAAATCAAGCTTCCTCAACTCAGTCTACAATCCCCCCACAGGAGCACACCCCCTTCTACAACTGTGGTACCACAACTGTCTCCAGACTTGCCAAGTGAGACCTCCTGCATAACCCAAAGTTTGGCACTCCCACACATAACATTTCCTGTGTGTGATCTGGGGGTCTCCCACATGCCTGTCTGAGTACTAAGCCCCCTCTGGCAAAGTGCTTGTCATGCGAGAGCCAAACTTGGGTATGGCATTCACTGTCCCCACCTGACTGCAAAGGAGCTGGGAGATGTAGTCCAGCTCATGCATAAAAGGAAAAGAACCTGGGTTTAGGTGAAGACATGGCTGCCTTCAACACAACCCCAGGAAAACAGTGTTTCCCTAAGCATCATGGAAATATCTGTCTATAAACCGGCCAATGAGAAAAGAGCAAACTTTGCTTATTTCTCATCTCCCAAGCCTATTCCTTGAACACAATAAGTGTTCAATAAAAATGCCAGATTAATCCATTTCTCCACTAAATGCATGCTTCAGGAGACTAGAAACTTTATTTCATTTGCTGCTAAACCCAAGGTCTAGTGCAGTGTTGCCCATACTAGTGCTTAGGAAATATCTGTTGTTGGAGGAACTAAGTAAACACAATCCAAAACTGGCCTGCTGTGTCTTCAGGTTCTATCTCTATGCATTCGACCACCACAGATTAAAACTATTTGGAAAAAAATTGTGTCTGTCCTGAATATGTACAGCCTTTATGTCATTATCCTCTAAAAAAAATGATACACTATCACAGTATTTTATAGTACTCACATTGTGTTAGGTATTATAAGATCCCTTGAGCTGATTTAAAGTATGCAGAAGATGTGAGTAGATTATCTGTTCATCCTGTGCCATTTCACACTAGGGGCTTGAGAACATGTAGATTTTACTGTCTGCAAGTGGGGCTGGCAAGCAATCCCCTGGGGGGACAGCTGCATCACCATGGTGGGCACTTCAGGTCATTCCAGCCTCTCAGAGTATCCAGTCCTGGGCTCCCATAATCCTACCATGTGCTACAGTTGGATCAAAGGGGACTGTAAACAAGACCTGTCCAGAGTATCCTTATTGCAGTACCACCCAGCATGAAAGGCGGAACCACGCTGGTTGACTACAAGGAAGTGGTTCGCTCTGGCTAGAGGTCTTTGGGGTCTCACACTCAGCACTGGCTGTCTCTTCCCAACACTCCAGAAGCACCATTCACCCCTTCTCCAGTACCCTGGTGCTCTCTTCCCCTTTTCTTTACTCTTTTCTCTTGTCACGCTTTTTCCTTTTCTATAAGGAGAGCAGGTAGGATGATGCCTCATGTCGGCAGGTGTAAAGGGAAGCTGGTCAGTGCTTTACAACATTGTATAGTAGGAGGAGCGTGGGGTCTAGAGCAGGTTGCTCAGTCCATGACCTTGAGCCTGTCATTAACCTACCTGTGCCTCAGTTTACATATCTGTCAGGTGGGGGATGTATGAGGATCTATCTCATAAGTCTATTGGGAAAGTCAGATGAGGCCATTCAGCTCTGGCACAATTCAGTGCCTGGCACCTGCCACTATAAATATTAGCCTTAATAACAAAACCACAATGCCGAAAATGGAACACTCCCACTGCTGCATAAGCCTAGCACCACGTAGGGGCTCAGTATTGGCAGGAATTTACTGAATAAATCCCATGCCTGGCGCTGAATTCTAGGCACTTTGCGGGGAGCATCTCCTACCTCACCCGAAAATAAATACCCACTTTGTTTCCCTCCCAAGCCGTGGGGGTGTGAGTGAGTGCTTCCCTCCGAAGCCATTTCCAGAACTCCAATGGCAGGAAGGAGCAGGGGATGTTCCAGAAGCTCTATTGTGGTTGCTAGGCCATGTTGAAGCACCAGATGCTGTGAATTCCAAAGAAAAAGGTGTTATGTAAAAAGTCACATTTTATCATGCACTTCCTCCAGTGTTATCTCATTTGCTTCTAAATTGCACTTCTGTGTGTGTGAACCTGTCCCTGAACTCTGAGTCACTCTCAACACAAACACATGTGCAAAGCAAGTTTGCCTAAGACCCGTAGGGCAGGAGCATTTGATTTTCTTTTCTTTATTTATTTATTTATTTATTTTTTGGACGCACTTTCCCCTCTGTCACCTGTCATTCCTTAGCTTAGCTGTACCTGTGCCTCCTTTTGAATGCTGCCCCTGTGAATCTCGTCTCGCTCATTCTCTTGAGCCACTGTCTTTCAAGAAGCACTTCAAAGGAGATACACCGAGCATGGCATCCTGAGGCCTCAGTCATGTCTTTAATGACCAATGCTCCAGGAGGATGAAGTCTGTTTTTCCCTCTACTCTCCTATCCCCTGGTGCAGGCTCTTCCAAGTAACGTCCACACGCCAGCCTTCCAGCCCGTGATGCAGGCGCCTCTCCAGCAGCCAAACTCACATCTCTAATTACCACAGGGAGATGGGGGAGCTGGAGAGCAGGAAGTGCCCCAGCCCTGTCTGAGCTCCAGGCTGGGGCCTCGCAGAAGGGATGGTTGGAGAACACAGCATCACTCTCAGCACAGTCTGCGTCATGGTCACTTCCTGCTAAGGGAGACCGCCCCGGAAGTTAATTCCCAAAGACCAGCTGAGAGGTTAAGATTCTAAAATTTCATCTTCCTGGAATGGATTTTTAAAATGTGGTATTTATAAGTGACGGACTACTACTCTGCCATAAAAGAGGATAAACATGAGTCCTTTGTGGGAAAATGGATGCAGCTTGACACTGTAATGTTAAATGAAGCAACTCAGACACAGTAGTTTAAATATCTCATGGTTTTTCTTATGTGAAAATATATATATAATGAAACAAAAGACGGATAATGGGAAAAAGAATAAGAAAAAAGCAGTACTGTAATACAGTGCAGACACTGTCTAAAAGTGTGCCTTGCCTTAGTACCATTGTCTTACATGTTTTATGTGTTCTCTGGCCTAGTAGCCTGGATTTCAATCTGTATAGATGATAATTAACTTTATAAAGTTAATTATGAGATAAACAAATGAATCTGATGCTGAAAAAATATAAGGAGGGGTTGAAAAAGGGGAGAAAGAAGGGAATTGAAATATGCTTTTTCTTCTTATCTTCTTTTATTTCATTATCAGTGGATCTGTGTTTGGAACTGGAAAGTGATAGGAAAGGAGAGAGATCAGAGGGCAGACGGATCGCCAGAGCTCCATGATCCTGCATCCAGTGGTAGAATCAACTCAACAACCTTGATATTCTCGGCTCTGTGCTAGACACAGGGGTCACCTCCATGAGATGCGACCCCAGATCCTGGCGTCTCCCAGGATGGAGGGGAAGGAGATAAGTCCATAGGCAAATAGAGCAGATGGTAACTGTCGGAACATGAAGTTACAGTGTAAGCCACATGCTCTGGGCCTTCTGGACTGAGTCTCAAAGGATTGAGGGTAATGCATTATGGAGAGTGCGCAGGTGGGGGTGGGACACCAGGCAGAGTGACTAAACGTGGAGGAAACAAGAAAGAGAATGAAAAAGTAAGTAAGGTCTGGCAAAGAGAAGCAGAGCAACAAGGGGCCGGCCACATACAACCAGGTGACGGAAAATCTTCAGGACCAAACATGAGGGTCAGGTGGCTTCTGTTCCTCCTATAGAGGAAAGACATTACATGTGGTGGCCTGTCGGTGAGGTCGGGCAAATACATAACCTGGTAAGTGTGAAGTATAAATCAAATCATTGCATTTAGGCCTATGGTAGACTTTGGCTGCCCTGCCCTGTATATTTGTTACCATGGTTATCTGAACAGAGGACATCCGGTTGGGTGATGGGATAATGTACCAGGTGGCTTATGCGAAGTTCCTCCTTAAGCTTCCTGATAAAGCCTGTGTGGTCTCTATTGCCCTCCTCCTGTCTGCCAGGCCTTACTTTATCTCCTTGCCTGCCACCCTTCTAGAAAGTACCACCCTCAACAAAACCCAACTACAGAGTGGCAGAACTAAGTCCAAGCATCCCCTCAAATGGAATCATTTCTGCTGAGGCCAAGAACTTTGGAATTGCACTGATTTGGCCAGGGATGTCCCCGAGCTCCTCTAATGCTCTGGCACTTTCCTTCATGTATGGCCCTGTATAACTTCAGTCCAAGACAGAGAAGTGACAGGAGGTGAACCTTCCAAGGGAGTTAGCCAGATCATTAGAAAAGTTGATCCAGGCAGACTCTGAATTTATTCCACACTTGTGGAAAAAAGTGATAGTCATTGGGATGACTTTCAAAGGTATAGAGATGAATAACAAATAGTCCTAGTCACAGAGAAATATGGTAATTTTAAGAGAGAAAGTCAGAATGATAATAGTTCCATATCTCCACTCCGTGCCCAATACACTGATCTACCTCTCTTTGAAGATATGCATTCATACACCCCTCTCAAATTTTCATGCTCTGGACCACTTCCTAAAGGGCAAAGACCGTGCATCCCATCAATAAAATGAAGGAGGGGAAGTAACTAAGAGGCCTGGCATAAAGATACAAAGCTAGTAAGTTCTTCTTTTACTAAATGTCACAAATGAATTAATCACTTGTGCTTAAAACTGGGATGAACAAGGAGCTACCCAAAAATAACCAAATATGGGGGTGAGCAACGTATAAGGTGAATGTCTTTTAAAAGTCAATAACAGTAGAAGATACACTTCCACTAACCCCCCCTCAGAATATGCCCCTCACTTGGAGCACACTTGGCTCGTCACCCTTACCACTTTCTGGAACAGTTCGAGACACCCCTTTTTGTTTCCGTATGAGGCACAATCAAAAATCCAGTGACTGTTGGTGCTAAGTTCCACTCAGCAGAAAGGCAGTGAAAGGCATAGAAACTTAACGCTGTGTTCTCCCCCTGCATCGCTGAAGCTGACAGTGTGTGCCTTTGGCTTTCCCCACAGTCCACAGAACCAGGAAAGGTAAACATGTTGAATGGATTTAGGACACTGAGGCAGCCATGATGGTACAATCAAAGACACTCATAGAAGGACTTCCAGAACTGCCACCAAAATTGGCAAGGATGATGGGACAACTGTGTTCAAGCACGGGGGGCATTTTGAAAGGGACAGATGACAATGTGCCTTTCACTGTAATAATTTTTTTAATTTAAAAACATACTGGATTTTTGCATCTTTCCTCATAGAGTTCAGTTGGAGACCATCCATCTCTGTGAGCCCTTCTAGACTCTTCCAATGCTCTGCTCCTTGGGGAAGCCCTCCTGGATTCCCTGCTTCATCCAATGGCACGCACTCCTTCTCAACCAGCTTCTACTTACCACGCTGTCCCACCATGTCTAGGTATCTACATCTGCATGTAGCTTTGCAACACAAGCTCCCTCCCTGAGGACAGGCCCTGGAGCTTTGAAAAAGTCCTGGAACTTAATTACACTGACTGGCACAAAGATGCACCGGGAGGGTCTGTTGAGTTGAATCAGCATGAGCAGTAGAAGTCACAGGTTTTCAGGTCTCTGCGGTGAAGCCTCTGAGGACTTTCACCTGACCCTCAGCAGAAGTACATTTGCTTTGGGAAATCTACCAGCCTAAATCCACCAGCCCAGCTGAAGGGATAAATTTTCTACATCTGAGCCATCAGGCAACAATGACAGCCAGCTTTCACCAATCTGAATTTGACACAGGTAAGTACCTGTGTGAAATTAAATTCAATACGAAAGGCATGGAAAAATTAACTGAGTCATTCCTGACCAAACTGTGGTTTCCAGTTACCCAAACTTCTCCCACAAAGAGATGACCCGTCATCTTCAGGTTCCTAGTTTAATAGATTGGCTATTGACCAGATAAATCATCCCATAAACCCTCCTGCATGGCTGTGGTCCAGATGTTCCGCCTTCTCCTTGCCAGGGCCTGATTCATGCCCTAAGACACCTGCCAGCAGTGCTTTTGACCTGGTTCCCAGGGAAGGACAGGGCAGCTGAGGAGAGCAAGGCAGAGAGAGGCAGGCCCAGCCCAGAGGCCCACGGGGAGGGAGCCTTCCTTGGAACAGGCATAAGCACAGCTCTGGGCGTACACAAGCGCTGTTTACCTGGGAGCTGGCACGGCGGCATGTTGCAAGAGCTCTTTGAGGGACAAATTGTAGCCTGCGCCTGACTCAGCCACAGCAACAGCAGAGAGGCCGAGGGAGGGCTGAGCCTTCCCAAGGGGGCCTGCCGCACCTAGGGTGCACTTTTACCCTGGGGAAGGCACCCACAGCCAAGTCCTACAGAGGCTGCCAAGAAAGAACTGAAACCATGCAAAGTAATGCTTGCTGGGGAGCTGCTGAGGGTTTTGGAGTTTGCTTCCCACCCTTTCTCTATTGTCTGCGCTGCTGAATTTTCCAGTGCACTCTGGGTGTGTCCCCAAGGTGGTGAGGATCATGGTGAGCTTTAACAACAGCCTTCTAGCCACTGTCTCCCTTGGAGCCCCATGCCTTATTTGTTCCACCTTCCCCAGCACTCCAGCAAGAATATAGGTACAGTGCTGTACCTGCTAGACTCGTCCAATGCTGAGCTCCTTGGGGAAGGCATCCTGGAGCCCCTGCTTTGCCAGGTCGGCTCATGAACCTCGCACTCACCTCCAGGTGCCCCTCCAAGGCTTCCCTCTGTGTCCCACACTCTGCTGTTAGCAAGACGCAGGCCGCCCCACCCCCTCACTTTTAGTCTCTGCAGACTTGCCTCCAAGTGCAGGATGGAGCCAGGAGCAAATAGCCAGGGGTGACCCCAGCACCTCCATCAACAGCACCCTCACCCTGAGGTGCACGCTGGCCTTTTCCAGGTCTTATGCAGAAAGCCGTGCCAAGACAGTTCTGCAGAACCGGAAACCTCCTACCCGAATCCTGCCAATAGATCTTGGAGGCATCAGCCTCCCCTCATCAGAGTATAAGCTCCACTGTAGAAGCGGACGTACACTTCCCCAAATACACCATGCTACTTTTGGCTTAAGCCACCATGTAATGACGTTTCTGGAGCTACTCTGCCAGGAACCACTGTCAGGCCCAGTCTTCTCACATTCCCCAGAGGGGAAGAGGCTTCGAACAGGTAACCGCACCTTGGCATGGATGTTCCCTCTGCCAGGAATGCCCTTCCTCCTCTGCTGCCTGCCCACAGAGCAAACTCCTCATTCCTTCTCAAGACACAGCCCAATTGCCACCCGCTGCATGAGCTCATCACCGGCCTTCTCCCTGTGACACGGCCTGGGGCTGTCAGCGTACCTTGATGGACTTACAAAGGTCTGTTTGGCTGTCTACAAGGATACCACCTCTTTGGGGACAAGAATTACACTGACTTATCTCTAAACACTGTATGGTGACACAGCCCATTTCACAGTCTTTGGAATCCTCTTCAGAACAGCCCTAGTCTGATCTGTTCACACCTGCACCCCTCCTGCTCGCATCATAGCCCACAGACCTCCAAGACGCACTGCCTCCTGGTCTCCCTGCTTGCAGTCTGGTCCCCTACCCTCTATTTCAACCTCAATATTGACCTGATCAGGTCATCCCCAATTCAAAATCAACATGGAGGACCATCCCAAGCCCCCAGTACAGCCCAGGTGGCCCCAGGTATCTCCAGGTTCTCCCCATCCCTGCACCCACGCAGCAGTACTGATCTTACTGCTAAGGCCCCAGTATACCCGGCTCCCAGGACACTTCTTTCCATATCTTCACACTGCATTTGCTCCCATCTTTAGTGCTGGAGGCTTCCCTGACCCTCCACCAGAAAAGCATCCTCCCTCCATCACACCACACCTGCCTTTACGTCTGTACTGTAGCAATTCTTCTAAAACTTTCACTGTTAGGGAGCCCTGGCATGGTTAGATACACTCATCTATTTGCTACTGTCCGTTGTCCCCACTCTGCACCTGAGGGTTTAGCTTATCCCAGGCCATGTGTGCAGCTAGAATCTTCTAAGTAAGATGCTCTGGGAGCCCCCATTTTCTGCACTACAGGCGGGCCCTGAGAGATCCAAAGTCGAGGGAGATCTGACTTGCCTTTCTCTCTCCATCCTGACTTCTGCTTGGTACAGTGATGCAGCCTTGCAGGTGCCAGGGCCATAACGGGAAGAGAAGCCACCCACAGCTCCCCTGGTCCCTAATGAGATGCTCCTTCCTGACCCTCATGTCAGCGCCCAGCAGGGCTCAGCAGGAAGGAGCAGCAAGCAGACAACAGCAGCATGCTTTGGCAGATCACACTCCTCAAGCCACTTTCCAGCACAGCATGGGACAATGTGAAAGGCAAAGACTATGCAGATGGCCCCTTGTCTACACTGCAGACAAAAGCCCAATCTGATTACAAACCTCCTCTGGGTGGTGTCCCGCAGGAGCCCCACAGCCTCCTTCCTGGAGTTCATGGGGCTACAAAACCGGAGAGGAGACATGACGGGCTCCCCGACACCTTGCGCTCTGAGCTCCAGCCCTGCTGAATACAGCTGTCACCACCAGCCATGTGCCCTCAGGACTCCACACCTCTTCTTCTGCAGGTCCTTCCCCATCCCATGGGAAATACGGCCCCTTCCATCTTGTGAGCCTCAGTTCTAAAGTCACCACTGGTTTGAAGGATGTCCTGACCCCCAGAGGTGCCCCCAGTCCAGGCACAAAGGCTCCCCGTGATACCCTGGCTCTGGGACACATTCCACCGCAGCACCTATAGGGTTTGCTCTCACTTGCAGAAGTGTTGACAGTTTTCTCTCCCACAAGGCTAAGAGCTCCTTGGGAGCTGAATTCTTATTTACCAGACTCACAACAGCCAGAGAGAAGTTGATAAATTGCAAATCAGATGGTGTTTTTTCTTTACTCAAACCTCCATGGCTCCCACCTCACTCCAAGCCCTTAGACAATCTGCACCCCACACCCTCTGCCCATCCTGCACCCCACACCCCCTGCCCATCCTGCGCCCCACACCCTTGCCCATCCCCTAGCTATCTGCATGGGCCTCCTGTGGCTATCTCCTGACTGGCTGTTCTCCAGCTCTACCAGCCTCCTAGTGGGACTGAAACACAAGGCACAGTCCTACCCCAGTGTTTCCTTGAACACTGCTTCCTCATCCTCTCCAGCTTCCCTGGCCTACTGCCACCTCCACGGTGAGACCTTCTGAGCCTAGCCCATGTGATCCACACACTGGCATCTCCTATGCCTCTCCCCCTTTACTTTTCTCTGTAGACTTTGCCACCCTCTCTCATACTGTATGTTTTACCTGTTTCTCTCTTTGTCCATCTTCCCCAACTTCAGCTTCAAAGTAAGGGGATTTTGTCTGCTTTGCTCAGTATTATGGATTCAATGCCCCAAACAGTGCTTGGCACGTAGTAGGGACTGAATATTTTCAGGATGAATGGCATCCAGTGTATCTCCTGGCATGAGGCAGAGCACCTGTGCCTGTTCGTTCAAGGAGTGAACGGAGATAAGTAAAGGAAACAAAGAGAAATGAGAGGAACAGGGAAAATGGCAGGTGCAAAAGGAGACAGAAGAGGAAGAAAAGAAAGTAGGAAGAGAGGCAGGCAAGAAAGGAGAAAGGGAAAAGGAGGGGAGGGAGGGAGGGATGTAAAAACAGGCACAGAGACAGAGGAAAAGCAGCCCACGTTCACCTAAGTCCTGGGACAATTGTGTGCTGGGGCTGAAATCGTAGAACTTTGTGACTCGGAACGCGCCTGTCTCAGATGCTCCAGATGTGTCTGCCTTTGGCTTCTTCTGCCAACACCCCCCAGCGTGGGAGAACACTGGGATTCTCACCAGGCACTTGCTCATGACTGCGTGACTCACCCTGCACATTCTAGACCCAGGCTGCCTGCGTGTGCTGTCTGCGCATCACCCTTGGACACAGCTCTCCACCGCAGAGGTTGGGTTGTGGAAGGTTAGATCCCCCGGGCCCTCAGCCCTCCGGGTGATACCGTGAAGGCACTGTCTGTGCTCTCGCCCAGAGGTCTCTGGCCCCTGTCTCAGGATAAGCTTCCGGGTTACCCTCCACCAAACAAATGGCTTCCATCTCCACAGGAAGACCGAAGCCCATGCCATGATCCCGGCCCCCTTCAGACACTGCCCTCCCGCTTCCCCGCCTGTTCCCCACACTCCAGCCCAGCTTCCTGGCTGTTCTTAGAACACCCTAAACTTGCTCTGCACTCAGTGACTTTGTCCCTGCAATGCCCTTGTCTCAGAAGAACTGCTCATATTTAAATGTGACATGACTGTACATGGGTGGCCATCACCTCTAGCACCACACAAGCAGCTGACCAGCTCCAGGAACTAAACAGCACTGGATACATTGCCAGCGATGCATGGATACTCGTTAAATTATTGAATTAATGATAACATGAGCGGAACCTGATTAGGTCCAGAGAAAATACCTCCCAGGTCCCCAGACATTAACAATGGAGCCCCTGCAAGGACCTTTATCTCACTATGAATAATCCAATCTGTCCATTTCCTATAAGATGAAGGGCCATAGAGGATGAGATGCTGCCTCACAGCCCACAGCTCCCTAGCCATGGAGCTGAAGCACAAGTCGATGCTCACTCCATGGAGGCTGTAAGAGAAGAAAAACAGCCAGAATGGATTTAACCCGTGAGCACTGATTTAAGATTTGTGACTTCCGTGGAATCAGGGCCTATCTCTCAACATTGCTGAGGGGCAGTTTTCTCATCAGCAAGGTAGGATGGTTCATCTATCTCAGCAGCTTCTGACGCTCACATAAAAATAATATTATAAAAGAGCTTGGCACACAGTGAGTGTCCAGTAGGTGTTCACTGAATCCATGGGAGCACTAAGTTGGGAATTTCAGCAGAGAGGAGCATGAGTAACAACAATACCAGTACTTACTTATTCCAGGGATAGGACGGCCGTGAGCTACACTGCTTAAAGAGAAGTGGCTGTCTTGCCTTTAGGGGATCTTTGTAATTTCATAGACTGTGAGATACCAAGGACACAATCTGCTTCTCAGCAGGGTCACCCTCAGGGCATTTCCAAAGCTGGGCCTTTGAAATCTCCGCAGAAGGAAAGGTTGATATGCGCTAAGTGGGTATCCCAAGGTCTCATCATCCCACAATCTAGAAACGAGTTCACTGTCGGCAAAGCCCCTAAGCCCATCTTTAGCCAGGGCAGGAAACATCCCTTTGGAAAGTAAAGTCATCGGAGGTGAAGGGAATACCTCTCATCCGTCTCTCTGTCTCTGTGTCTGTCTGTCTGTCTATCTCTTTCTCTCTCACACACACACACATAACCACATGTGTGTGCACACACACGGGCACACAATACACACATATCCACCTTTAACTTCCTTCATTGAGTCCCCTAAGCAGAGCTTTTCGGTGTGCTCTGTGAACTCACAGCATCGGTACCTCCCGGCAGACTCCGGGACCTCTCGGTCCGCTCTGCTGGGTGAGTCCGGCACTGTGTTTGGCCAGCTGTCCCAGCGTTCTTCTCACACTAAAGATGGAGCCCCTGGCCTTCTGCACGAAGCCATCTCCTCTCTCTCCGCCAACCTCAGTCTCAATTTCTCTGGTCTCCCCACTGCCTCCTCCGAAGTGCGCTCCCGCATAAATCACGGCTCCCCTTGGCCTTTAAATGCCCAGGCCCCCAGGCTCACAGAAGAAGGAGCCTGGCCCTGGGTGTCTAAACTCCAGCCCCTGCCAGCTCCTTGCAGCCCCCTGAAAAACTGCCACTTCTTGGAAAGGCTCCTCCTTAAAGAAAATACAATAAAATTCAAGTTGGGAAAGAAAAAAAAATTGAAAAAAAGGCCTAATAGGGAAGCAACAGCCTCTAACGAAGGGAGGAGGCTTTGGGGTGGAGGACAGCCCCACGGAGGGCGCCCTGGGGGCCCCCGCGGCCTCGCCAAAGTCAGGCCATAAACACACCCTCCGCTGGGCGCCCAGGCTGCCTCGCCTGGCGCTGCTCACCCGCTTCAGTCATATAATGAGCGATAAAGGAAGACAAGGGCGAAATAACCTCTAAATAAAAGATGAGGTAATTCTGAAGGCACATTAGGATTTTATGTGTATTATGGCTTGTGGTTTCTTATTCAAACCCAGGGAGGCTGCCCGCTCATCTGCAAGGGGCTGCCCCCTCCTGAAGGGCCCAGGCTGGCAAGGCAAACAGTCTAGCGCTGGGCTGTACCACTCAGATGCTTTAAGAAGCCAAAGGACAGAGGAAGAGGGCACTTTTCATTGTCCTTTTTTTTTTCAGTGCCGGGGATCGAACTCACGACCTTGGGCTTGCCAGGCAGGCACTTATGCCACTGAGCTTTATCCCCAGCCCCCCTCATTGTACCTTTGGCCTGTTTTATTGCACCAGGGGTTGCCCTCTGGAGAATAAAAACATAGCATCCTATGTTGGGCTTTCTTGTTGGGATCATGTCCCCGCCTCCGAGTCTGAAGGTTGGACAGCACCCTCCATGGGACAGTAGAGACCAGTCCTGACGGAGGGCTGAGGAGTGGCCGCTGCTGCAGCCTGGAAGCCATGCAGGAAGATGAAGAAGGTGACATTTCACAATTCAGCTGGGCAGCCGGCCGCATCAAAATGTCTAAACACACCCAGGAAC
This sequence comes from Chinchilla lanigera, assembly GCF_000276665.1. Classification (NCBI taxonomy): domain Eukaryota; kingdom Metazoa; phylum Chordata; class Mammalia; order Rodentia; family Chinchillidae; genus Chinchilla; species Chinchilla lanigera. The sequence continues at coordinate 2,670,953 of NW_004955461.1, forward strand.
GATGGCACACACCTGAAATCCCAGCACTCTGGGAGGCAGAAGCAGGAGGATCCCAAGATCAAGCCCAGCCTGGGCAACTTAACAACTTGAAAACTTGTCTCAAAAGAAAAAAATACCAATAAAAAGGGGTGGGGATGTAGCTCAGTGCAAAGGCTTAGATTCAATCCCCAGTTCCAGGGAGAAAAAAACCTAAATACCACAGGAAGCAGAGGAGGACAAGAAGCCCCTCCAAGCAAAAGGATTCCTGGCAAGGGTGATTCTCCACAGATTTTTTCTACGGTTTGTTTTTAGGTAGCTCAAAACAGTAACGAAATCCAGCTGTCCTGAAGGGCTACAGCCCTGAAACCAACCACTAAGGTGCCTAGCTGCCTCCCAGCCTCCCGCCCCAAACTGAGACCGTGCTGTGGACTTCATCCCTGAGCACCTACTGTGCGCTACCCAGAACTAAGGTCTTGCTTGCGTATCTCAGCTCCCCCACAGGATAACTCTTACACCCCTTTGCAGATGTGGAAGTCAAAGCAAACTTAGCTGCAGAGTCCCAGTAAAGAAGTCAGAATCCCAAGCCAGGTTTCCTGTCTCCAGGACTCCCAGTGTATGCAGCAGCAAATATTAATGTATTGGGAACAAGTTAGCATCCAAAGGGTACTTTCCAAGTGTCAAGCACAGTTCTAGGCAAGAGCATCTCTCCTCATCTCACAGCAATAGGTCATGTTGTTACCTCATTTGACTGGCAGGCAGGCTGAAGTCTAGCCCAGCACAGAGAATGGCACAGTCACACATTGAGGAAGCAGAACACCCCAGCCACTGACCCCAAAGGTTATGCACATGAGGGCAGGGCATGCAAAAGGTTCTGAAGTTGCAGCACTCTTTACTCATGTGTTCTGTACACTGACTAAGTGCAGAACACCATGGCATGGGGCAGAAAAGACACCGCCTGCAGAGATGCAGCCCATCTGGCCCTTACCCAGAAGCCAGCCGCCAGCCCAGTAGGGGAGACAGATGTACACAAGCATGAGCATGTGATCTCTTGCAAGCCAGGGTCTTCCAACGATGGTGGCTATCTAAGCCTGTATCCTAGGACGTTTCCCTGGGCTGGGTCCCACAGGTGCACAGAGACACAAGCACACATCAGGCATCCCCAGTGCAACTGGCCTTATTCTCTGAGAACCTTACCAAGGGCCAGGTTGCCCAGGGTTTTTCAAATCCAAGAAGAGGTACCCCAGATCTGCACCCCAACCAGAGCATAACACTTAAGTTGCTCCAAGATTGCCTCAGTCATCCTAGCCTGAATCACCTCACCCTTATTAAAAGGGGCATAGAAAAAAAATCAAAATAGAAACTGGACTACAAAGCAAAGCCACAGAATTGCAGAACAGGGAAGACTTGGGATTCCTCCTACCCGGTACTCCACTCCCTAGCTCTGTGATCTTGGGCAAGTAATTCAAGTACTCTGTGCCTTTATTTTCCCATTCATAAAACAGGGGTGATGAGTACACTCCCCTACAGTGAGGTTGAGGGATAAGTAGATTAATACATGCGAAGCTCTTAGAATAGTGCCTAGTACCTAGTAAGCCCTCCGTAGGCACTGGCCTTTGCTGTCTGAGTAATGAATACCTATGGTGGACAAAGCCATGGTCCACACAACACAGGCCAGGAATTCAGCAGCTTTGGGGTGAGGATCTCAGGATCCCTGAAAAGTTTTCTCTTGGTAGGGCTTAGGGGGAAAAGGACCTGGATGCAGGGAGTCAGGATCAAATCCTGACTTTTCCCTTCACAGCTAAAACCCTTACAGAAGCTAGTTACCTGTGTGGAAACTCAGTTTCCCCACCTGTAAAAGGAGAAAGAAGGGATGGCACCTACTTCCTAGGCTTTGTTACAAAGTGACAAAATCCTTGAACAGTATATAAAACAGGGCACATAGCAAATGCTCAAAAGTGGAAGTTATTATTACTGTGATATTATTATAGTATATTGCTAACCTTTTTCTCTTCCTCTTGGTGGTGCTGGGAATTGAATCCAGGGCCTTCAAGCTAAGGTACATCCAAGCCCTTTTTTATTTTGAGACAGGATCTCACTAAGTTGCTAAGTCACCCAGGCTGGCCTCCAACTTTTGATCCTCCCACCTCTGCCTCCCAGAGTGTTGGGATTACAGGTACGCACCACCATGCCTGGTTTATTCATTTTTTTCTAATCCAGTATAAGTAGCATCTTTTTCAAACAGTCCTGCAAACTCTCTCCCAGTAGAAGTACTAACCTTTCTGTTACTGGGGGGCCCTCAGCGTCTTCTATTTTATCCCAGTTCTTTATCTTTCTGTCTCCTTTGCCCACTGGACAGGGCTTCTTGGCAGCAAGGACTAAACTCACTGATATAGAATGCTCCGATAAACAGGTAGGTGGCAGCCCCAGTCGTATGTGTTGAACACATGAATGAATGCATGAAGTGACTCAGCCAGGAGGACTCAGGCACTCGGGAGCTGGAGAAAGGTAGGAGTAGAAGTAAGAGCACAGAACAGAGTAGGAGACGGGGCGTGGGCAGGTATTCAGCTGCGCAGCTTCTAATGCTTCACAGCAGGAGTTGTTTGTTCTGGAGTCTTCCCTGGCAAGACTGTGAGGTTGTTGTTATCACCATGCTCAGAGGAGCTAGGAAGTAGGGAGCAGCGTGCTGTGGGTGTCTGGTCGCTGGCCTGGGCTCGGGTGCACTTGGGTGCTGTATCTATGGCATGTGCCCACGACAGGAGGCCCCTCTGCTTCCCAGGTTCCAGGGATGGAGCCTTCCTACTCCCCACCCACCACCCACAGCCAGGCCCGCACTACCATGGGTCCCGGCCGGCAACCAACTCTAAGCCCTGGGAGGCAGAGATGGGGACATTCCCGGGCTGGAGTGGCCCGGTGACAAATGAGGGGACAGCACATTGAGTCAAGCTGCAGGCCCCTGGCCACACTTTTCACTGGGACATCTGGAATCCTGGAAATGAAGCCTCATTTCAGTCTGTTCCTGTGAGCTTTCTACTGGGCAGCATCCCCAAGAGACAGTGCCACCACCCCTACCTGAAGGACTCAGGAAAGGCACCCAGGAACAAGCAGCACCTGTCTCTTCTCCTTCCCCAGGTTGCCCCTTTGGGTACCCCACTCAGGGCCCTCCCAGCCCCCACCTGCCTGCACCCCTTCATTCCCCAGGAAGATCAGTCCCCCAGGGTGTTCATCAGGGATAGGCCTTTGCCTTGGGCCTCCCACCAGTCATTGAGCAAGCAAATATTTGTTGAAGACTTCCCTGAGCCAGGGCCCCTGCCAGTCACCCGGGACAGCCCACCTTCTTGCTTGACAAGCATTAAACCCACACTTGCAAATTATTAATTACTAACATGATGAGCATTGCAAGACCCAAGAAGACGCAGTAAGCAAGGAGGCATGTGAGAATGGGGCCAGTAGGGAATCATGAGCTGTTTTCAGGGAGGACAGGCTTGCCTTTGGGCACAGATTCCTAAATACCCCTAAGTCCCCTAGGTATGGCACACACCCCTCCTGCCTCCCCACAGCCTGGGCCTGAAGGACACAGTACTGTGTCCTTCAGTGACTCATGAGCAGGTATGAAGATGACAAGGAAAGCTAACAAGGTCATGCGCTGCTCACCGAGGGAGCCATTGTGCTCCCAGAGCACTTCTGAGAGCCCCGGGGTAGGCGTCCCTGGCTGTCCACACTGTATGCAGAGGGGCCTGGGACATGATTGTTCAAGGACAGAATGGGTAAGCAGTTCAGGAAAAAATGAGGACAGAAGCAAGAATCTGAATTCTGCTTTAAGGAGAATAACTCTTCAGTAGGGTGACCAGATGTCCCAGCTTGCCAGGGTCCGCCTCAGTGTCAGTCTACTGCCTTCATGTGGTTATGAATCACAGCCCCCTCTATCAGTCTCCCAAGTCAGCAGGGCATGATACACACCTGTAATCTCAGCACTCAGGGAGGCTGAGGCAAGAGGACTGCTAGTTCAAGTCCAGCGTGGGCAACCTGGCAACTTAGACCCTGTAACAAAAATAAAAGGGCTGGAGATATAGCTGTGTGAAGGCTCTGGGATGTACCCCAGTAATAGGGAAAAAAGGTAATAGGGAAATACTGATCTAGTATTTGGTGACCTTACTTAGCGTAGGCTTTGTAAAGAAACATAGTTTTAAAAATAGAAAATAAAAATGTAAAAAAAAGAAAAACACATGGCTTTGTTACTCTTTAGAGCATAAGTGGGACAGAGGTCAGCACTACCTACGCTAGAAGAGGTGTGGTGAGCACCCAGCCCTGACTTCAACTGACTTTCAGAAACTCAGCAGGGTGGAGAGTCAAGGAAAACACCCCACAGGCAGCAGATTTAAAACAAACCATTTCAAAAGAAAAAAAAAAAAGATATCAATATATAATACAACCACCATTGTTAATTCCCTACCACTTTGTTTGTAACTCTGTATTGTGCTTGTGATATGTTGTAAAATGTTGTATGTCTGTTAATGTTTCCCTCCTTTTATCTTTAAAATAAAAAAAAAAAAAAAAAAAATAAAAAAATAAAACAAACCATTTCAAAAACAAAGTCTCCTGACATATTATCAACAACGGGTACTACACCTCATAGAAACCAAATCATTCATCTGACTTGTCTTCTCTGAGCTTTGATCTGATTGTCTTTAAAATGTGGATAAAAATACCTGTTACACTTCCTGCCCCAGCCCAGCAGTTGTCATGTCCACAAGCTCGGGGTTGTGTCTTCTAAAATGTTAAGTGCTAAGCCGAACCTCATTAGATTCTGGGATGAAGTGTTCATCATTCAATCTTATTGGGTTCTCTGGTCCTTCCTCTCCCCCCATGCCCCTGGGCAGCATGGAAACCAGGTCACACCCTTTTCTCTTCCTCTGCCAACTTCTGACCCTTGGTCTGCCTACTCCATGGTGATTTCCTCTAGGACAGGACCGGTCCACGTCCCTCCTCCACAGAGGGGTGGCCTGTGCCTGGCACTTGTATGTGCTCAGGAATGGATAAAGGAAATCAGCTTCCATGCCATCTGGGAAGCAAGCGAGCCTCAACTGCCAGGCAGAACCACTCACGCTCAACAGTTCTAGCTCCTCTTTTGCTTGGTATCCATATTGATGTTAACAGCATCGGATGTGGTTTCATATCATCAGACTCTTGCTTCTGCAAGGCCACTTTTCCATCATACGTCTCTCTCCCCTCCAAGTGCCTGGCATCCTTTCTTAACAAGGAGCTCAGTAACAGCTGATGCAGAGGGTAGCTGCACAAATTAATGACTTACGTCCTTCGGTCTGGTGCATTTTTGCTCTGTCGTCCTCTCCTGCTGTTACCCCACTCCTTCTCTTCTTCACCCACTTACCTCCCACCATCCTGTGGTCCCAGCTGGAGCATCAGTCCCCAGGCGCCCACACCAGCCTTCCTTCTGTATGCTTCTCAGAGCGTCCTAGACTTCTTGTCTGCAATGCTCCCCTGGGCAGGAATATTCCAGAACAGCATTTCCTTGTTTAATGTGTGGCTCCTTGACTGGACTATAAACCAAGGTGGAGTCAGAAAATAGAGTCCTGGCCCATTTTGTACACTGCTGTCTTCCCCAAACCTCACACAGTGCCCAGAGGACAATAAATATTGCTCAAGTGAATAAGTCAAGCTGATAAGCAGACACTAAGAGAAAATGCCCGGGGCCATTTGGAAGATCGCTACCACCATCTTCGTGACCTCCTCTTCTCAAGCACTTCTCATGGCTCTGGCCCCAAAACAGCTATTTAATCCTCACAATGCCACCAAGAGAGAATTCTCACTTTGCAGAGAAGTACGGAGCACAGGCATCTACACCTGAGCACACCCAGGAAACACTTGGCTGAACCATTTTCCCAGCCATGTAGTCTGAATCACAGAAAGCTACAAAGGAGGTTTGCAGGAGGGAAGGTATTGGTGGGAATTACAGGTAATTCTAAGAAATATTTTTAATGATGATTCTTACTTCTTTGCCTTCGTTTCTGTTTCTTGTATATATCAGGGTGTAGAAAAAGGGAGAAGGGAAGGCAGAGTGATCTGATTCTTTCTTTCTACTTTCTCCTGAATCCGTTTTGGGACCTCCGAAGAAACATGGATACAGCACACTCTGGGCATCATCCTGGGAAGGGCAGCTCTCTTTGCACCTGGATTTCCTCACCTGGCAAGGAGGATCAGTGATTTTTACCCCACCAAGAGTGTGGACACTTAATTAATACTTGAAAACAGGGGCTGTTAAAGGGACTCTCAGTGTTGGCACCTAGCGCAATGCTGGTCTCTGAGGAAACTCAATCAGGATGGGAAAGTCAGCCCGGCCCCCAGGCCCTTTACCTCTCAGTAAGGAGCCATGTTGTCTTGTTCCTGTCCCTGGAACCCATGCCACTGCCGGCCCCGTTTCCCAGCAGCTCCTCATTTGCTTTTCTACTTTCAAATCCTCTAGCAGAACTTCAGAACGTATCCGCTCTGCAAAGTCTTCAGCAACCAATCACTCATTCCCTCGTTCCTTCATTCATTCAACCAGGCTTTGTTTGGTGCCTTCCACACCCAGGCTCTGCAGAGCACTGGTGACTTGAAAGTTTGGTTTTTGTTGTTGTTCTTTTGGTGTTTTGTTTTGTTTTGTTTTGTTTTGTGGTACTAGGGATTGAACCAAGGGCCTGCAGACTGAGTATATCCCCAGCCCTTTTTATGTGAGACAGTCTTTCTAAGTTGCCTGGGCTGGGCTCAAGCTTGAATCCTCCTGCCTTAGCCTGGGCAGGCTAAGAGCGCTGGGGTTGCAGGTCAATGTTCTTGACCTCACATAGCAGAAGAGAAGGCTGGAGCACAGTGGGTGCACAATGAGTGCGAGGGCACAGGTCCTTAGTGACTCTGAAAGCTACATTTCCCAGGCCTCAGCACCCACCGTGTTCCCTCTGCTCTGTGCTCCTTCCTGCCACAGATCGTGGCATGCAGTCCAACAGAACAGAATCAGCTGAGTCACATGGTCAAACCTCACCAGCTCAGCACACATTCCACAGCTACACTGGACACACAGGTAGTTTGTGAAATTCTTTTCCAAACCAGGTTCCTCTCAATAGCATTGCCATGGCATTAGTTGGGAATAGAAGAAAAAGAAGACAAGCACTGCATCCTGAATGGAGAAATGAAAGCAAAAACTTAGGCCTTCTCAACAAGCACCATGTAAGTCCCATGAACTGCCCACCCTTGCAGGTGGTCACTACTGCATTCTTGTCAAATAACTCAGCATCCCCGCATGTGCTGTCCTGCAATGCAAGAAGATCAGAGGACAGGAGGATGTGCTTGGGCTCTAAACAGATCCAGGAGCAATCTCAGATGCCCTCTCACTGTCTGCAAGACTTCAGGCACTCAGTGCACTTCCCAAGGCAGTTTCCCTGTCTGTGAAATGGGGATGATGCTAGCTTTAACCTTCTAGGGCTGCTGTGAGGATTGAATAAGCGTCTGTCTCCACAGCCCCCGATTTGATCCATGCTAAGGGGTCCATACACTGGCCCAGCTCTCTCTCCAAGGCACAGATCCTCCCACAACCCCGAGTCACTATCTAGAAACCAAGTAGTGAGTTCTAGACACCCTCTGTAGCCTGGCGCCTTCACAAGCACACATGGGGCTACTGTCCAGAGGCCCAGCTACCTGGCATTCCACATTTTTGTGTCTACACCTTCGTCAAAGTTCAGGCAGTGGGACTGAGGTTGCATGGCATTGTGTGTGTGCCCGACACTGACTTCTGCTGGCTCCCAGTGGAGCTCCGGTGTTCTGTGAACCGCTGAGATGACCATGGTGACAGTTAACCAGTGCGCCGGTCACAAGACTCAGGCCAACAAGAAGGGGGGACAAGAGCATGTGACCAACACAGAAGAAAAGCAGGCTTCTCTGCCACTGACTTATGAGAGAATCCCAAGAAAGGGGCTGAAAGGAGGGGACTTGGGTCATTAAAAGGTTTGGATTGGCCACCTTTTGAAAATCATGTATTTCATTTCTGTCGCTTGTTCCTTCCTCCCACAAGGTTGCAAGCATCTCCAGGTTTCCATGGAGAGTGGCATCCCAGCTTTAGTCCCAACTTCCCTACTCCCTAGCTAATGGGCTGCAGCAAACCACTGTGCTCTGTGCCTCAAGTCTCTCATCTGTACAATAGGAGTAAATTGATGTCCCCTCACACTCCCACAGCCAGCACTGAGGAGGTGCCGTCTTTCAGCAACAATCATAATCATCATGAGCATTTAACAGATGCTGATGTATCACTCTGCATTTACATTGCAAGGCTGCAGTGGAATATATTAAAATAACAAAAAGGTAAATCCACAAACAACCAGTGTTTTTAATGCTCCTGTTAGTATAGATCAGAGGATTAACTCTATTCTAATTCCTGATGTCTGAGTAATACGCCAGCCAGGAATCTACAAATATAAATCAGCTCCAACTACCTTTTATTTGAGGAGAGGAAAAGAAATCCAATCCATTTTTGCTTTCCTTTCTTATCCTTTGCTTATTTATATGCCCAAATAAGGTCACTGTACAAAACACAATGGTGTGGTCTATAAATAATGAACAGCGCCTCCGTGGAGTCAGCCGCCACACAGGATAGTTCTAAATGGATTTCTTTTCCCTGAGTCTTTTCCTACCCCAGATCTGACCCCAAATATAAATACAGGCAGCCTGGCTGTCATATAAAAGGCCCAATTGACCTGGTGACCCAATTTGCAGAGCTGGCTCCATGCAGAACCACTTTAGCAGTGCCGTGGAGAAACCTCTGTCCACACAAACCAAAAGCTGCCTGCTCGCTCACCGCTCACTGTAATTAGCCCTCACTGTGTGCCCAACGTGGAACTAGGAGATGCTGGGAGGCCGGGCTGGGTGGACGCCCACTCCAATCCAGGACTGACTGGACTCTTGAGTCTGTTATGGACAAAGAGTAACAAGGGCTTCTCTCCCCCGTTCTAAGATGAGGGGCTGGCAGCAATCAGTGAGATCTGATAAGCTGGTCCCCTTCCATCTCCTGCAGAAGCCAGCTATTTCTAGTAACATAACAGATCTCCTTTTGTCATTCTTGCTGCCCTGCTTTCTGTGCTATTCCTGCTGAGCAGTACAGAAAAGCCAAACAAACCTACCAGACAGGGCTGTACTCCACAGGGACAGGAGGCTGTGAAATAATAAGGACAGTCAGGTATGTCCTCAGCCTCACCCTAAAAATAGCATTTTGTGCATGCAATCTTGTGTGGAGACTCTGGTGGTCAGGGAATTGCAGCTTCTCTCCCCTGCTCCACCATCCTCACTGAACTCAGAGCTGCAGAGTCATAAAGAGAATTCACAGCCGGTCCTCCTCCTAGGCTTTTCCAGTTGACAAAGAGCTACCTGATGTAGCGCCAATGCTTGACCCTGACTTTGCAGCCAAGTGAACTTCACTAGTCTACAAATCAGAGGTAATAGCTCCCAGGGCTTAGTAGGAATTAGGTAAGTGACCTCATGCAAAGCTTCAGATATCAAAGTATTAGCAGTAATGCTGCTGCTGTTCATGCTGTTTGCCTCTCAAACCTGAGCCCTAGAAGTGGTTCAAGTGAGAAGCGTGTGTAAGTGTCTTACTGGGGCGCTGAGGGAGAAGGAGGATGGGTAAGAGGGAAGCCAAGCAGCAACTTCGGCTAAAATCTAGTCTCAGCCCAATCCCCAAGGAACCCAAGAATCCAGATGGCATACAGAGCCACCCCACATCACAGCGAGGCATTGACCAGCTCTTGGCTGTGAGCCACCTATCAGAGGTGACAGGGCCACTAAACAGGGAGGGCTGTGATCTCCCAGGCATCTTGGCAGCAGGAAGCTCTTATTGGCAGAAGACAATTCTCCAGCAAAGAGCACAGCTGGTGGCCTTCAAAGCCAACTACCCCACAGCTGAGCTCACAGCTTGTGAACTGACGGAAGGTGGTCACCAACAGCATGGGCTTCAGTCACATGAGTCACTGAATGTCACTGCCTTCACCAGGTCTGTCTCTCCCCAAAGCTAGGTTATTTCTGAATCTCTGCTGCACTTTTCCTACTATTCCTACAGAACTTCTTAACACTCTGTATCACAGCCTTGTGTATAATTCATGCGTATTCTCCCCATCCTGTCCTGGTTACTAGGAGAGTTCTGTGACAGCTGAGAGGGGGTGAACATGAGTGTCTGCCACACCCACTTGTGTGTCCCCAGTAGCTGGCTCGGTGTTTGACACATGACAGGCACCCAGTACACCTGGATCAGTGAGAGAGCAGCTCTGTGACTTTGGATATGCCAGGACGCTGTATAATGCAATATCAGTTCCTGGAAATACGTGAACAAAAAACCCTAACATTCAAATTTAAAAGCCCGCATGTCAACAAAGACTATTGTGCAATGAGCACAAATGGATTTTTGATGTCTGAGAACAGCATCATGAAAACCAGCACCTCGACAGACTTTGTACCCTGCACAACTCATTCTCCTCACCCCGGTCCCTGCCCTGGTGCCCGAATCTTAAGGCTGGTGGCGAGGATGTGCACCAAAGGCAGCAGCAGCTAATGTGTGCACCACTATCTGTGCCCCACCAGGTGCTATGGTCATGAACACAGAAAGCCAGTTGCTTACTCAAGCGTTCCCTGCATCTGGAGATGATAGCCAAACACAGCACAGGAAGGGAAGCATCAAGGTAGAAGTGGGTGCAGGCAACAGCCCTGAACTCTGCTGCAGGTGGAGGTGACTATGGCAGGCTTCACAGAGGATGGAGCACTCTGGCTGCGTCCTGAAGGTTAAAGAATGATTTTGCACAAAAGAAGAGTGACACACTCTGAGCCCAGAGTCGGGGAAGGAGCAGGCAGGCATAGTCCCCTGAAAGAGGGGTCCATGGAGGAGTGTCCAGGCTGGGGACCCTGGACACAAAGGAGGATGGGTATCTGGAGGGGCCAAAGATCCACATCTAATACACACATCTCCTCCAATGGGTTGTTCCCAAGTTGTAGCCTTTATGATAAACAAGTGAAAGAAAGAGGAAGGCAGGAAAAAGAGGGAGGAGGGGACATTGTTGCTAAGGTAAACGGTAGCATAATGTCATATCAATCGCAATAATTTGTTAAGAATAAACTGTTTCAGAGACTTGAGATCCACTCATTATCTCATTCAACCTCCACCTTCCTCCTACACGTGTTAGAACTCCTCACATTTGACAATCGAGGACCCCAGAACTGAGAGACAGCTTGGCCTCCTCTAGCTCATGGGAGGCAGGGCCTCTGTTCACACTTCCATCTTTCTGACTCTTTCTAAAAAAAACAGCTACTGCTTGACACTGACCTGAGAAATTGAAATCTATATATCTGCTCTTTGATTTTGTTTTTCTTTTGAGAGTCTTGCTATGTTGTATCTGTGTAGTACAAGCTGGCCTTAAATTTACTATGTGGCTCAGGCTGGCCTTAAACTCATGATCTTCCTGATTCAGCCTCCCAAGTGATGGGATTGCAAGTGTGGAATACCTTGCCTGGCCTGAAATCTACATCTCTGTACCTAAGAGGGTCCACAAAGTTTGGCTGACTTCATGAATTTCTGAACAGGCTACCTCCGAGTTAACTGTTAATTTTTCAAATGTTTCCCCTACCTTAAATGGATGACATGTTCATTAAGTGAAACAGTATCCACTCACTAATGTGTGCTAAGTTGCATGACAATTTCTATAGAATTAAATTACATATTCAATAAATAAGCAAATAATTCATCAAGAGTAATGTTGTTTCCATGAATGCCAAAGGGAGATTTGAACCACTTACTTATCCAATGCTGATTTTTTTAAAACTCACAATGAAATAATAAATAAATCATCAACTCAAAATTTAACTTGATATTCTGACTCAATCAGGAAATTATGCATCATAATCAAAATAACAGTGAATGTTTACATTGTTAAAAATTTATTACAGGAAAGGATACATTGCCATTAATCCCTCTCAAAATACTTCCCCTTGCTTCAAACACATTTATGCTGTCATTCTTACCACTTTTTGAAGCAGTTCTGGAAGTTCTCTTTCATGAGTTATGATCAAAAAGATAATGAATATTGCCAACAGAAAGGCAGGCCCTTAAAAACGTCATGTGTTTCCTCATCCACCTTATTCACTGGATTTGGCACCATGAGATTTCTGGCTCTTGCCCAAAGTCAAAATGATCATAAAAGATAAGAGTTTTGAATCTATTCAGGACATCAAGGCAGGCAGGACAGTGCAACTAAAGACACTTAGGAAAGAAGACTTCCAGAACAGCTTCAGAAAGTGGCAAGAACAATGGGATCAGTGTGTTCAAATTGCGAGGGATGGTATTTTGAAGAAGATTATGATAATGTGTCTTTTACTGTAATAATTTTTAATTTAAACATTGATCATATGTTTTGATCACACATCATACATATAGTAGCAGGTACTCATCATGATTCCAGATGAGGTGGCACTCAGAAAAATGAGCCCGTTCATTGTTATCCAGCTATGTGATTCCCTGCCAAGGGTATTAGACTAAAATATAAGAAAAAGGGAAGGAGGGAGGGAGAAACAGACGGACATAGAGACGGGAGGAGAGGGGAGGGGAGGGGAGAGGGCATCACATGTGAACTACTTGATGGTGAGCACATTCAAGGACAGCACTCTGGGTGCGCATGCAGAGCAGGGCTGCCTTACTGCTCTGGGGGTCTCTGTGCACTCCCTGCCCTGGCTGCTTCAGCTTTACTTAGCAACTTGTTAGCCATGAGCGCTCACCCCACCTAGAGCTGCTAACTTAAAAATTGTGGGGGTGAGGTGATTTTTTTCCAGATAATTCTGATGTAGCTGAAGTCTGAACCACTATTTTAGACACATAAAATACCAAAAGAACATGGGATAGTTCCTTATGTAGGCCTGAATTCAAATGCTAGCAGTTGCATACCCTTAGGCCCATTGCTTAACTTCTCCAACTCTCATTTTTATCATTAAAAATAAAGTCGACATTCCCAGCTCTCCAAAATAAATAAATTGGAAGAGCAGCTCACACCTGTAATCCCAGCACTCAGGGGACTGAAGCAGGAGGATCACCACGAGTTTGAGGCCAGCCTGGGCTACATAATAAGACCCTGTCTCAAAAAATAAATAAGTGCGTGTTATGTGTGCGTGTATGTTTTTCAAAGGGTGGAGGATGGAGGGCGGGTCCTTCCTGCACATGCGCATAGGTTCGCTTGAGAGAGCCCGGGTGAGCTGCCCCAGGAGTACAGGCACAGAGCTCTTCCAGGGACTGTCAGGATTTTTATCAAATGGACTCTACGGCGTCAATCCCCACCTTCCTGGCTCACATTCCCAGGGTGCATTGCCCAGAACCCCCCTTCCCCCAGAAGTTCCCAGATCCAGGAGGCACAGAGGGGAGGTCCCCAGACCTGCAGGAGTCCCATGAGCCACCCACCGCCCCCCCCACACACACACCCGTTTTGCCACTGCCTGTGAGAACTTGTGTGGGAGCTTCCCAAGCTAGGGCTCAGGAGAACCTCTGTGCTGGGCTTCAGGCTGAGATCAGACAGGGATCCTTCCCCAGAAGTGTTACATAGCCCCATTTCCTTTAGCCAAAACCCTTATTCTCTGGAATCTCTACAGTAGCTTCTGTTCTCCAACCAAACCCTGAGTTATCCACACCTACTTCTCTCCCTTATTCGGGAAGCCTTACTTCACTAGCAAAAGAAGCATTTTGCTTCCTTCAGCTTTGGGTCAGGCTGCTGTCCTAGGAGCTGTTGCTTCCTTCAAAACATCATAGTATATCACTGTCAGGTCTCAAGATACCCATGACCCATTCTGGTATTTTTAATGACTGCTTAAATATTTGCTACATATCAGAGTGTGATTTCACTTCACTGCAACCCACCAACCCCCATGGAAACCAATCATCACTTTTATGCAAATCAATGGGGAAATATGATTCAATTAACAGAAACTGACTTAACAGTCATAGTGCATTAGCTTGTTTTTTGTTTGACTTTGAATGTTTTATAATGTCATATAAGCTGTTTTTCTCTCCTTTTCCAGAAAATGACTAAATGTAAAAGACAAAATAATAATGAAACCGCAAACAGGTAAAGCATTTACAGCACTTCAAAGTCCTCTGATACTTTATCTCTGGTCACCAGATAGTCTTAGATTCATGCAGAGGAAGAGAAAAGGCACACTGGGTCACAGAGGACCAGGCACCAGTGGGCAGCTCCTGAACGGCCTAACAAAACACAGGCTTGTGTGGACTATAAATAAGTCTGTGATTAAATGCTAAATAAATTATATAGTACTTAGCAATAAATTCCTTATTAGCAGAATTAGGTCATAACTTCAAAATGGATCCCCCTACTCCTTCTCCCTCTGTTAAAAAGACACTTTTTTTGGGGGGAGAGATTTTACCCATGCAAATCTGAACAGGGATTTTAGTTCTTTAGCCAAAAGGTTTTTCTGAGCACACAGGCAGCTTTCCAGCCTTCTGTTTTATAATGAATATTCCTACTATTTTTGACTTCTCAGTTTTCCAAGGCAATGTCTACCCAATCTGGCTGCAGTAATGAAGTCATTACACTAAATCAATTGAGTTCTGCAATGCAAGATTTTCCTCGGAAGCAATTCACTGAGATGGTATCACTGAGGGTACAGAGAAGGAGAGTATCCAAACCAAGGCACTGGCTCCACTGAATTTCAAGTTGGGTAAAGAAAATGTAACTAGACCCCAGGTAAAAGGGCACATGCCTGTGATCCCAGCTACTCAGGAGCCCAAGGCAGGAGGATCTTAAGTTCAAGGCCAGCTGGTGACTAGGCAAGACATTGCCTCAAAAAAATGTTTAAAAGGAAGATGGGGCTATGGTGTAGCTCCGTGGTAGAACACCCCTGGATTCAATCCCAGTACCCAAAAAGAGAAAGAAAGGAAGAAAGGAAGAAAGGAAGGAAAGAAAGAAAGAAAGAAAGAAAGAAAGAAAGAAAGAAAGAAAGAAAGAAAGAAAGAAGAAAAGAAAGGAAAATAAGAATAAAAAGAAAAGGTGGTGAGAAAGGTAGATTCACTGTAGAATGGTGTCTTGGGACAACGTATAAAACATAAAGGTGAAAGTAAGTGCCTCAGATCTCTATCCATTTTTGTTTATTTTACACACAAACTGAGGGTATAAAAGAAGATTGGGGCCACCCAGCAATCAGCAGCTTCTCTCTTCTAGGGTTAGCTTGGCAGCCCCCTTGGTCATGACCTCATGTGATACCACAAACAGGTTCTCTCCCAGGGATGGTAACACCTACATCGTCCACAGGCAGCATGGAAACTAGGAAAGAGGACACCTGCAGCTCTGTGTAAAAGAACTGTGTCCTCTGCCCAAAAGACATCTTGCTTTCTCTTACTGGATTAATTTATACTTCGCTGCATAATGTGTCACTCCGCAGGTCCATGACTCAAAATAGTAACAGTGCGTATAATTTCTCATGGGTCAGGAGCAGCCTGGCTGGTCAGTTCTTGCTTGGAGGCAGCAGTGAAATGTCCTCTAGGGTTATAGTTATCCAAAGCTTGACTTGGGCTGGAAAATCTGCTCCATGGAGCATGGAGCACGGGCCTATAAAGATGATGCTGGCTTTCCGCTGCTTCTCTAGGATGTCGTCTCCACGGGGGTCCCTGAATGTCATGGCAATATGGCAGCTGATTTCCCCAGAGCAAGCAAACCAAGAAACCAAAGCCAAAGCTATAATGCTCTTTGGGACCTGTCCTCAGCAGTTATGCCTATCATACTGTAGTTATCCACAGAGCTCAGCTCTAATGCTATAGGGCCAAGTAAGAACTTTAGTCTTTGGGGCTGGGGGTGTAGTTCAGTGGGATAAATGCCTGCCTGGCAAGCACAAGTTCGATTCCTGGTACCAAAAAAAAAAAAAAAAAAAATTAAAAAGAGAAAGAATTTTCTTCTCCCAGCTCCTTCACTAACTCTAGCCCTAGGAACTTCTGAAGTTTGGGTCCTGAGATGCCAGGAAAGAGCTAGCAAAAGCAGAAGTCAACTCCACCTTTCCTACCTGCAGACTTCCCTCTTAAGCTAGAGGAAAGCAAACAGCTCACCCTTATTCCACTGAGGATTACTGTACAGAATTAGACATTTCAGTTCCCCCACTGGGACACTGTCCTGTGGTGCAATGAGAGGGCCTAGGAAAGTTGTGCCCTGCCCATGTTTGCCTCCAGCACTGTGTGGACTGATCTACCCTTCTGTGCAGCTCAAGGGATGAGATGGTGCAGCTACAGTGCACTCCGTAGAACAATGCCAAGAGGGGGAAAGTGCTGTTCTATGAATTCTTTTTGTGATTCTTTTACAATACCGAAAAGCCAGAACTCACATCCATTTCACAGGTCTTTGCTTTTTCCCGTTGTTTCTTCTGCATGAAGCACCCTCCTCCACTCACATTTCGTTCACCTCTCCTCTCTCCTTTGTCTCCTTCTGAGATGGGGCAGAACATGCATGTTTCTCTCATTAATCAGAATACCTTAATGACATAAGATGCACTGAGAAGGAAAGATAAAAAAATAAAAGACAAGGAGAACGAATTACAGGAGCATGCAGAGGAAGAATCTATCCATAGCTCCACGCATCCCTGAAGTTACTGACAGGCGTTGTGTGTAAACACAACTACTTTGGCTCCAAAGTCTCCAACAGCTGATACAAAAAAGGAAACTCCAGCCAGTCGCAGTAAGTATCCTCACGGCAAAAACGCACCATTTCTTGGGGAGAAGCAGTCTTTTCTGCTTCTGAACCAGATAACCACTCCTGGGGTTCTCCTAAAGAGACCCTCACTGTGCACACGTTGGACAACATGAACCATGGCATCCATTCTATAGATACTTTCCTAAGGCCCCCTCCCTGTGAACAAGGCACCACAGTTAGCAGAGGGTCCCCAAGCCAGGGATTGACCTCCACCCCTGCACTGCACCTACCATTTTGCGCTGTCATCATTTCTTTATGTGCCTTTCTCCCATTTAGTTTGTATCTTGAGGGATGAAAACCGTGTCTCTTTCACTGCCAGACATTTGCTTGGGCCGGCAGATACATGTGTGAACCCAACAAGCGTGCGTATTTTCTGCTCAAGTGGGAGAATTCACAGGCGAGGCTGTTGCAGTCGGGAACACACAGGGTGGGAGAGTAAGGAGTGGCTGTCCCTGAGTGCAGTCTCGCGAGAAATGGAAGTAGCGTACAAACCCGCCAACTAGGCTCTGCCGGGGAGAAGTAAGAGGGGATGGAATCCCCTTAGCTTCTTGTCAACCTCTGTGCACCAGTCAGGACAGAGCACAGAGATCGGGGCTACAAAGTAGTTCAAAATTTGTCAACACCCATTGGTTGATGTCGGAGAAGCATGTTTCCAGAAGAATAAACAGCTCATGAAAAAGAAAAAGCACTGAAATTGGTTATTTATTACTCCTGGTCATATCCTGATGGGGAGGAGTGATAAAATCCTTTCAAAATAAAAATACCCTTTATGTATTTCCACAGGCACTAGGGAAGAGCAAGCTGCCACAAGGTCTGTGTCTCTCCCTCCCGTGTACAGATCTGTCCTAGAGTCCAGGAGAGACAGAGTGCATGAGGCCAGTGCGCTCGATCTTACTGCTCCAGTCGCTGTTAACTGCCCGGACTTGCTCAGTAAGGAAGACAAAACAGTGAACAAGCTGGGGATATAGCTCAGTGGCACAAGCGCCTGCCTGGCAAGCACAAGGTCCTGAGTTTGATTCCCAGTACAAAAATAAATAAATAAATAAAAATAAAATATGGTTAACAGTGTACAAGAAAGGAGCTTTGTCCCCCAAGAACCTCCTGTCTTTTCAATATTGTTTAAAGATGAGCTAGATTTCTTCAAGTTCTAGTTATTTTTCTTGTTTACAGGAAAGAATAGTACCTAATACACATCTAAGTCAAAACTCAGGCCAGGCTATGCACAGAAGCTCCCACCTATAATCCCTATAATCCATGCTTTTCAGGTGGCTGAGGCAGGAAGACTGCAAGTTTGAAGCCAGCCCAGGCAATTTAGTGAGACCCAAGCTCAAAAGGGCTGGGGACATGGCTCAGTGGTGGAGAGCCCCTGGGTTGGATCCCCGGAAATGTTAAATTAAATAATCAATTAATCCACCCTGAGACCTATCTCACTGTTCCCCTCCCCAAAGAGACCTCAGACTGGGAACGAAAATCTAGGTGAGTTCCAAGAGGAAGGGGATTGGGATTGTTGCTAACCACAGCACCGAGTTCCCTGCTCAAACTCCATTTCTCCCAAGACTTTTAGGGATTAGCTTTCAGTACTTCTGGGGGATTGTGTGCAGGGGATTCCTGAGCTGGAAAATGAAAGAGCTAGCGACAGGCTATGACATGTTTTACTTAGAGAAAAAGACAAATCGCTAGCTCTCCTTGCTCCAGCAGGATAAGGCTCCTTTCCGTGATGCCACAAGTTTCTTTCCTTACTTGTCCAAAAGTGATGTGCACTTTTCAGAGGGAAAGTTGGCAAACACGCCCAGCTCAACACAAATGTTTTTTATTAAGTATACAGCGTACAGAATCCCAAAATATGTCTCAATGAGCTTTCAAAACTCACTGAGCTGGGCTAAAATATTTACAGAACCAAAGCAAAACTGGAGGAAAAGACCATCAGACAAGGTCTCGTCGCTTAGCAGCAGTATCTGAACAACGCATCTCACTACGTGGATTAACATAACTTGAGAAGAGTGGCTCCCTTCTAACTCTTATTTTTTGGTTCACTCAGAAAAAAAGAAAAAGTTCCTTGCGGCCTTAAATTTCTCAGCCTCAGTCTAGTCCGAAGACCACATCCTTTTTAGAAGACTTGGGCAATTTCAGTGGAGCCATGTTTAAATTGGGTGAGTGAAAACGGACTCCCTTCATAAAAGTGGCATTGTTTCCAGTCAGGTAACTCCTAGTGGGCTCACTTTTTACTTTCCATGGGAATAGTCCTCGAGGAAGAAAGGGCCTTTGTTGAGTTTTGTTTTGTTTTGAGAACAGTCAATTGGTTCTTTCTACCTTTCCTTTTGGGGCGCCAATCTTTCTGAGGACAACCACAAAGTTCAAGCAGAAGTAATGAAAAAGGAAAGAAAGAGAGAATCTGTACACAGATGTGATTTGTCATTATTTGGAATGTGTTGTGTCAAGCTCTTCTCCCGTGCCTCCCTGGGCTGGTGTAAGGAGAACTCTTGCCCCAAACTCTTGACTCTGGGCTGCGGAAGGGCACCCGGGTTTGAATTCCCTCCTTCCCGGGGGCACTGCATGTGAGTCTCTGCCTCGGTGACTCCTCACCTTCAAACTCCCTGAGCTTGTTCCTGTTCTTGTTTGGCTTCAGATAAGTGGCGGAAATTTGAATTGTGCTCAGTTGGTCTGTTTATCAGTACAACTGCTCCAGTTTTCTTCAGAACAAAAGATTAGGTTCCCAGACTTTATCAGTGTATTGAAGTGTGTTCTTCAGGTGTGGACTTGGCTCTGCCCTCCACTTCTGGCAGCCTTTCCTTTCCATACCCAGGGTGTCAGACCTTTGCTCACACATGCATGCACACACACACACACACACACACACACACACGCACACACTCACGCACGCATGCACATACATGCACACACACGACTATAAACAGTTATGTTTGAAAGATTTCTCTTCCCAGTAGTACTAAACCTGGCTACAGAAAGAACACACGTTTCCTTTACAAGGAGGAGGTCTGCTATACTGACAGAACCTGCTATACTGACAGAAGAGGAAAGAAGCACAAGAAATAAAGCAGTGTGGCCAGAAAACTTCAGAGCTCCCAAAGGGTTAGAGGACAGAGAAGGAAAAAAGTGTATTATTTCGCTGACACTGGGCCAAGCAAAGGGCCCAAGTTCTTTATATTTTGTC
Organism: Chinchilla lanigera; assembly: GCF_000276665.1. Classification (NCBI taxonomy): domain Eukaryota; kingdom Metazoa; phylum Chordata; class Mammalia; order Rodentia; family Chinchillidae; genus Chinchilla; species Chinchilla lanigera. The sequence goes on from NW_004955461.1 coordinate 2,690,852, forward strand.
ACTTAATCCTTTGCACAATTTTGAGAGGTGAGGAATTTTTCTGGTTTTTAACAGGTGAGGACATTGGAATTTAGGTGAGGTATTGAGTAGTTTAATTAAAGTTACAGAAACACTGAGTGATGGGATCTCCCCAGAAACCCAATCACGTCCCAACATTCTATCAGTGATGTAATTGACGTTGAGAGACGTGGCTCCAAGATCCAATGTCTTCCTCCTGAGGACAGCCTCAGTAGAGGGGTTCTGCGGTCACCCCAGAGAAGGACAAAGAGGGAAAGGCTCGATGTTCCCAATTGCCTGGGCCTGAGGAGGACACAAGTCACTGCCACTCACAGTCCCTGGCCCAGAGCAATCCAGTGGCCTGCCATTATTGCCGGGAGCCTGATGCCAGGAGCCTAACACCGGCGGAAGCCCCCAGATGAAACACCTTCCACCTTTCCTCAGTACCACTGCTGAGCTTTCAACAGCTCCTTAAAAACTGAGCACTACCGAAGCTCCTTGCAGTCCTGCAGCAGGGAGAAACAGGTTAAAGCATTTGCAAAATCACTTCCCCAGCTCAGCATCTGAAAGCTGAGTCAGGATGGGGATCTTCAGAAGGGGCTCTGAAGCGTCCTGAGAAACGTGAGCTCACTGCAGCAGCCACATTTCATAGTGAAGCAGAGGTAGGGGCCTCCCACCTGCACGGTAAAAAAGCTGATCACAACTCCCTTTTCAACGCATTGTGACTGGTTGTTCTCAAGAAGGGAAATTCTAGCTCAAGCTGTTTTAAATTGAGCTGAGTGTTCACTGCATTGGACCTCTAGATTCTCACACAAGGAGCCAGTGTGCTGGTTTATATTGTCAGGTGGGCTGTGCCTGGAGGTGGAGCCCCTCAGTAAAGCCACGATGCCACAGAACCTGCTGTTCAGGCCCTTCACCCTCAGGCCTCATCCTTTGTATTCATTCCATATACCTACTGCTGCCAGGCAATGATGAGGAAAAAGTATATCCGTGATTTTACTTTTTGCAAGTGACAGAAACCCGACTCAAATTGGTTTCAAGCAAAGCAAGAAGTTTTAGCTCAAGTAAACAAAACTACCTATGGAGAGCCCACCTCGGAAGGAAGCCAACAAAGAGGAGGGAAGCAGGTCTAAGAGAAGGATAGGGCGAAGCTTGGCTGTTTTGCTGGGGTGGTGATGCATGCCGGTAATCTCAACACTGGGAGGCTGAGGCAAGAGGATGGCAAGGAGATGGCAGTGACTTGGTGAGACACTGTCTCAAAATAAAAAAGGAAGACCGAGAGTTCAGGGTGGCCCTGTAGTCAGTCCCAAATGATGGAGGGGGAAAGTTTGCCGCCACACCACAACCCATCCCCCACAACAGAGTCTGGCTCTGTTAGTATTGCTGGCTTAAACTGCTGTATCTAAGTGGTCTTCCTGACTCAGCCTCCCAGCTGGCTGGAACTACAGGTGCACACTACCATGCCCAGCAGAGAGGGCAAAGATTTGATGAGTTAGCCACACTCCCTGATGTAACTGTACCTGCAGGAAATGTGTGGCCTGCGTAAGCAATAAACTTGAGGGGTTTTTTAAAGTGACACATAATGTTTTGTTTGCTTAAACTGATTGAGTGTTTACTTCTATTGTTTACAGCTGAAAGAGTCCTGGCTGATGTATATGCTGAAAGATGGGTTTACAGGCAACAGGCGCCATGGAAGTTTAGAGTTTTGAAGCAGAAGGGGACAAAATAAGGCTTCTTGTGAATAACTTCACTGATCTTGGTTTCCTTCCGGCAACAGGGTTCACTCATTTGTTCCATCCATATGTACTTAAATATGATATGCACTGTCGACTAAAAACAGGCCCTGTTCTCAGTGCTTAAGACAGAGAAGCAAAGCTTAAAGTACATGGGAAATATATATGTTATATATATATATACATAGAAGGGAGACAAGGTCTCTGTCATTGCGGAGTTTATATTTTCGACGGCCAAGGTGCAGTGGGCGGGGCCCTGGAGTTTTTATTTTCAGACAGAAAACGGTCACCAAATGGATGGAAAGTCTGGGCACTGGTCAAACGGGCAAGTTTGGCATATACTGCTCCAATTTCTGAGGGCCTTCAGTTCTCAGTAAGACCAGTGGGCTCAGTGGGCTCAACCTGGAGGAGAATCAGGGTCTGGATAAATGTCCCCCATTCTCCCTCCCCAGCCCTGAGACAGTCAGTGTCTTCTTTCCTTTGAGGTTTGGTCAGCCATTCGTTTCCATGAACCGAGACGGCAGGAGGCAGAGAACAGCTCCCCCTGCCCCCCTCCAGAAGTGCACGGGCCTAGGTGGGACCCCAGTTCCACTGCCACTGAGCCATCTCCTACTGCTCCTGGGTTTGGTTGAACCACAGAGCAGGGTGGATAGGCAACACTTGCTTCCTGTGACTCCAAGAACAGTGTGAGTGACTGCATTAGAGACCGGCACTGCAGTTCACGGTGCATAGGATATCTGTCTACCGAACTGTACCTCCCCTTGCACCAATTAGTTTACCTGACATGCAGCGGGAGGTTACAGTCCAGCACCTCTAGCACCACAACATGACTATCAAAGAAGATTAAGGTTACCTGTTTTGGGGCAGTGAGGGGAGAAAGGACGAAAGATGAATTAAGATGTATTGTGTACGTGTACCAACTCCCCACTATGCACATAATCATGTATTGCAAACATGTGCAAATAAAAATGCATTTAAAAATAATTTGAAATGAAAATATAACAATTTTAAAAGTAAAGTTACTTATTTCTTTTCAAGTTACATGACCACAGATTTCTCGTGTATCTCCCTTCTGTCTAGTTTCATGAGAGTAAGGACTTTATCGGGGTCACTTTGGCCCAGAAGAGAGCCTGGCACATATGAGGCCTCAACCGAAGGTGAAGGAATTACCGAATTCTGTAAAGGTTCAAAGCATGACCCAGGGAAAGTTTCTGAAAGTGGGGGCATTGGACCAGAATCTAGGAAGACTCTTAGAGTTTCACAAGTGACATGAAAGCTGTGCTTCAGCACGATCTGTCTGGGAGCAGTGCTGACAGTGGATGGCTGAGGCAAGAGGCTGATGCTGGAAAATAACCCAGCAAACAGATTGGAACAGTCAGATTTGAGTGACACCAACAGGAAGAGGAAATAATGTATAACAACTGTCGATTGCTCCATAACGAGCTGCCCCAAAGTGCACTGCATTGGAGAAATGCTAACAACAACACAGAACCAGGCAGATAATTCTCTAACAAAGTGGTCAAGGTTAGCATCACTGCTGACATCAAGTGGAAACGGTGCGCACTCCGTGTGTGAGACGTGATGAGACGTGATGAGAATGACACTGCCCATCCATAGTAGCTTTCACAGCACTCATAACTGAGGGGGAGGAAGGACAAGGGAAAGGTACAGCAAAAAGATGTCACAACCAGGCGTGGTGGCACATGCCTGGTATCCCAGATCTCTGAAGGCTAAGGCAGGAGGATCAGCCCAAGTTAGAGACCAGCCTGGGTGTGCTATCTGGTGAGTGCAAGGCCAACATGAACCATATCTTGGAACTTGTCTCAGAAAGTCAAAGACAGAGAGAGAGAGAAAGACAGAGAGAGAGAAAGGAAGGAAGGAAGGAAAGAAGGAAGGGAAGAAAGGAGGGAAGGCTGGAGGGAGGATGGGAGGGAGGGAGGGAGGAAGGAAGGACATGTACACATACCAACTCCCCAAAATGAATATAATTATTGTGTCCCACAAGCATGTACCAATAATTAGAAAAATAATAATAAACAAAAACCAAAGCACCCACAATCCCACTCTAATCATGAAAAAATAGGCAAAAAATAAAACCAAACTAAGGAACACTCCACAACAGGCCTACCCAGTACTCCTTAAAACTGTCCGTTATATAAACAAGGAAGACTGAGACCAGAGACAAGAAATGTGACAATTAAGTGCATTTGGGGTAGTGTGGCTAGAATCCTGGGATAGAAAAGTGCATTAATGGGAAGAGTGACAAAGTCCAAAAATGCCTGCAGTTTAGTTAATAGCAATATCCCAGCACTGGTTTCATAGTTTTGACAAATGCACTAAAATAATATACAGTGATGACCTCAGGGGAAATTGAAATTGGGTAATGAGTGTATTATTCTTTCAACTTTTCTGTATGTTTTAAATTACCCCAAAATATGTTTTTAAATGTAATTCATTAAAACCACAGCCATTTATGTGTTTTGCCATTGTGCAGGTGGATAATTTAAGTTGGGCTCAGCTGGGCATTTCCGGTCCGGGCTGGGCTCACTTGTGCACCTATGGTCAGTTCTGCCTCTAGAAACTGTGTGCCTTTCACCTGGGACAGCTTAGGTCTGCTCCTCCTGCTCTCATCCTCCAAAAGTGTGGCCCGAGGTGGGAGTTTGTATTCATTGGCGGCTGGGCAAGTTTCCAAGAAAAACGACGCATTTCCTTGGAGCTTCCTGAGGAAACCTGTGCTGACATACCATCAAGTCCATCTATTTCAGAGTCCAGAGTAAGCCACAAGTCCCTGGGAGGGAGATGGGGGAGCTTCACACATTCACATGGCATAAGGCATGAATTCCTGCCCTTGATCTTTCATCTGTCATTTAATTCCATCTTCCTTGAAACTTACAGCCGTTCAGAAAGGTCTGAAGCACTACAGTGAAACAGATTCTTGGCCCCCTGTTTGCAGCCCTGGCTGGGTAGAGGCTTGGGGTGGAGAGGTCTGGTGTCAGTGATGCTCACTAGGAGTCCTAGAATCTTCAGAAAAACATGGACCCTACTCACATTGCTCTGAATCCCAGATCCTCTTGCTATGAGCTTGATGATCTTTGTCAAATTTTACCACACTCGAGACTCAATTTCCTCCTCTATAAAATGAGGATAAGAGTAACAAAACGGAGCACTATAATAAGGATAAAATGTCTGTAAGTGTAGTGCTGGCTGCCCTCTCCCTTGGCCCAGCCTGGACTTGTCTGTAGGAGAAGAAATAAATCCAGGTACAATTCTTCCCCGAGAAGTTTTAGGCTCCGTGAGACGTCACAGAGATGACAAGAGGGTCAACACGAGCAGCCCCTGGTCGCACATAGGTGTCCAAAGGACCCAATAGCTCTCTGAAGAGTCCAAACTGGACATCATCAGCTAGGTACTAGGCCTCCAGGGTAGCGGCTCTTTTCCTTCTTGCCTCACTAGCAAGAGTTCCCGCCCCATTGCGTGGGGAGCCAGACCTACAGAGCTTAGAGCCCCAAAGCTATGGAGTAGGAAAACCTGGAACCAGGCGTTGGACAAGACCCCTAGCCCAAGCTGGGAGCTGCAGCGCTTCTCCTGGCACAGGATCATCGCCTGTCACCCAGACCCAGCTTCAGACCAGGCTCGATTCCAAAACACCGGCTGGAGACTTGGGTGCCCCAGGGACAAACTCTGAGCCGCATTTGGCCACCAAGGTCCTAAATTAAAACCTCCAAATAGCATTCACCCTCCCTGCTAGAGCTATTTCCCACGTTGTTACTGTAACCTCCCTGCTCAAGAACTCCAGTTGTTTAGAAGCAAAACATCAAGGAGTAAGATAATGAGCCCTTGAAGTTACCAACATTATTCACCCCCAAAGCTCAAATGCAAGCATTCACAGCTTCCTAAACTGACCCCTGACAGCCAATATCTCTAATTCACCACTGAGCAACAGAGAGGTGCAGAGATGCAGAATCCTACACTCCTGGGGCTGGGAAGGCATTGTAAGGCAGCTGGCCCCACTCACTGCACAGATGCAAAAGGCCAAGCCCAAGAGGTGAGGTTATGCAGCCACAGAAGGAGAGACAGACGAGGGACAACCAAAGCTCCTCGCTGTCCAGTGCAGCCTTAGGCACAGTCAAGGACATTGAGAGGCAGCAGAATGCAATCTGTTGTTTCAGCAAAAAGAGGCAGAGTTCACAGACCAAGAGCATCCAAACTGCATGCTACTAAGCTAGAGCCAGGACTAGCCTAAGACCCCCCACACGGAGAACAAGAGTCCCATCTTGTCCAGGCTATTCCCACACTTAATGGTGTCTCTAGATAAACCATAACTTCTCTGAACCTCAGTTTTCTCATCTATAAAATGGTGTAAGGTAGTTAGAAGAAGTTCTTAAAAGGTCTCACCACAAAGGAGTGATAAATGCATAAGGCAGTGGATATGGTAACTACCCCGTTTGGATCAGCATATGATGTACACATGTACTGAAACATCAGATTGTTTCCCAAAAATATATATACAACTTTAAAGTGTCAAGTAAATATAGAACTACAAAATGGGGATGAGGATGATCATAGAGAAAGAATTAAAATGAAATATTCATGCATCAAGTTCTTTTTTGTTGTTGTTTTGAGACAGGGTCTCACTATGTAGCACAGGTTAGCCTTGAACCCATGGAAATATTCCTGCCTCAGCCTCCCAGATGCTGGGATTATAGGCATGTGCCACACACCCAGCTAATGTAAGTTCTTGACAAAAAATTGGCCAGGTAACCCCTACAACAATGATAGCTGTTTAAACGATTTTAGTTCCAAATCTAACATTTTCATTTCAGTTCAGATTATTAGTGCCTATTTGTAATTCATGCAGTTTATAATCTTCTTCGGGAGTGGTTACATGCATGCATTACAGCTTGTTTTTTTTAACACCCTTTCCCCTCTTCCTCTGGTTCCCCAATCATCTTTTTTGTACCCCTTGATACCATTTGTCTTAGCACATGTTGTGGCTTACGATGTTTATATTGATTGGGATTACTGGGATCTTGTACACAGCACATCTTTGTTCTTCTCACTTCCCCTTCCCCTTCCGCTCTCCTTGTTCCCTTGGACCATTTCTCTACTGGACAAGATCTGTCCCCTTGCCCCTTTCTATTTTCTTTGCCAAGTCTAATAATTTTTATTATTTGTTTGCTTGTTTGTTTTGAGACAGAGTCTCACTGTAGCCCAGGCTGGCCCCAAACTCACTGCAGTCCTCCTGCCTCAGCTTCCCAAGTGCTGGGGTTACAGGCATTCACCACTATGCCTAGCTTCTAATAGTTTCTAAAAGAGTACTTAAGAAGATATTTTGCTTGGATTACAAGGATTTTGATTGGCTTCATTTCTGTTCAAATCTTTTCCTTTTTTCTCTTTTTTTCATCACAGCAAAGGTGATTCAAAGTATCAAAGTGTCACTTCTGAGGCACTAGACTTTTGTCTGAAGTTTGATGTATCATTTAGATGATCTATTCCCAGGAGGTAATCTGTTAACTCAGCACTTTCTTTTATGACCCAATGTCTTTGTCCCTTTTCTCATTGCTGAGACAAAATACCCACCACCCAAAGTTAAAGGAGGAAAGGTTTATTTTGGCTCACAGTTTGTAGAGGGTTCAGTCCATAGTCAACTGACTCCAAGGCAGAGTGGCACGTGGCAGAGGGGCGTCAAAGGGGAGAAATTATCCATGGCAGGTAGAAGGCAGAAAAAGCAGCAAGCAGCAAGTGACAAGTCACCACAGCAGCCCTCTTTCTGTCCCTTATATTCTGTCCAGGCTACACACCCTTAGGGTGGGTAACACTCACCCCCAGAGTGGGCCTTCCCATTACGCACACCCAGAACTATGCCAAACCAATCAGTGGACTGATTAAGTCATCAAACACCCTTGATGCCAGCATCACACACTCTAGATCCAGCCACCTCTGAAAAGCACCCCTGTGATGGCACAAGGCTTTGGGGGAACCTCTAGACAAAAGCCATCATCCTAATTTCTTTCCAATTCATTCAACGCAGTTTTAGCCAGTTCTCCAGTCTCACTGGGGAACTTGTTTCTATGGCAGCGATCCTCATGTCGATCCCAGGTAGCAAAAGAAACAGTAGCTTGGAGGGTTTTGAATTGTTTTGTATTGTTCATTGTAAGCAAGTAAAAGAAACAGAGTTCACACGGTGCATCGGGAAGACCTTATCCTTCTTACTCAGCTTCCCACCAGACCCGTGTGCACACCCTTGCTCCAGCCCGCTTCCTTACAAGTGAGTTACAAAATCCCATCTCTCAAAACTTCTCACCCTTCCATGTGTTTCCTGGCAGTGCAGCTTTGCAGCTAAAACCTTTGCCTTCCAAATTTTACCTTCTCCCTTGGCTAGGTCACCTAAGCCAGATTCACTGGGGCAGCAGAGAGCAAGTAGGGCTCAAAAGAAATTTTATTACAAGAAATGAAAAGGAGTAACCATTAGCAGTGAACATTTACTGAACGCAGACCATATGTATTACCTTATTTACTCCTCTCAAAACTTCTGCAGGGTAGATACTGTTATAGCCCTCATTCTAAGAAGAAGATGAAGGCGTGGAGAGGTTGAGGAGGACAGATTTAAAGACATGGCCACCAGGATTAGAGTCCAAGAGCCTCTGTTCTCTAACCACCGAGCTGCTAGGTACATGAATTGTGAGTGTTCAACTGCATAAGTGCACAGGCTGTTAATAGAAAGGTCCCATGGACATCTTCATGTCCAGGCCCTCGCAAGGCCAAGAGAGAGGCTGCCAGTCTTCCCTGTCAGCCACCTCTGCTTCCTTTAAAAGCCTGATTTAAAAAAAAAAAAAAAAACTGATTTAATGTATATCTATCAGGAAGTCAAAGTTAGCTAATCCCAATTTCAATGAAAAATTAACTTTTAAAAAGGCAGGAGATGGACAATGGGCACTATTTTCTTTTTTTTATTATTCTTTTCTTTTTTAAAAATTTTTTTTGGACCCTGTTTTCCCAGGGACCTCACTTCCCATTTAACCATGGCTTGTGCTCTCCGATTCTGACGTCTCCACACTGCCCTCTCCGAACTGGATTCCAATCCCTGTTCTGCTATTTACCAAACACTGATTTGGAAAACATTTTTTCACCGGTAAAATAAACCAAAAAAAAAAAAAAAAAATTGTTTCCAAACCCCTCACCTCCCAGGATTCACTAAGACTTCTGTAATTGCAGCATTCAACCTTCTGAGTCCTTGTCACATGACCAGGCGCTGTCTCCAGCTGCCGCGCTGTCTGTCTGCACAACTCTTTATTACACTGCCAGGTGTAGCCATCATATAAAGGGGTGCAGGCCTCTATTCTGATAAGGCACAAAAAATGAGCTACAAAGCCATATGCCCTTCTGCCTTATCTGCAAATCCTATTATCAGCGGTTTTATGGAGGTTGTTCAGACCACTTATCCTCTTACCCTCGACAGCAAATGCTCTTATTCAGGCTTTCTCGAGCTCCTTTAGGAAAATGCACCATAACATAGTATCTGGGTTTTTTTTAAATTGGCATATCAATGAAGATGTGCTTCTGTTGTTTGTGTAATTATTACATTTGGCCCCATCGTTAATGGAAGAACTGCAGATTAAAGCAATGGTTTTACAGAATGGTAATAAGCCTGGTGCTGACTGGTGGCTGATTCCGGGCTCTTGATACTCCTAGGGAAGTGTAATCACTCACATATTCCTTCCTCTCCAGCTTCTGCAGTGTATATCAATACCTTACAAAGGCCTCAGGCTCAAGAATTCTCCTTCTGGACTCCAGCCTAAAACAAGAACCCGAGGTGTAGAAAAGAACTGTATGCCCAAAGATATTCATTTCAGTGTTATTTACCATAAGAAGTCAATGAAACAATTCAAACACTTAAAAAGAAAAACACAAAGTGGCTAAATGTGTTATTTTATAAACACTTTTGCAGTAATTTAAAAGTGTGCTGTTGGTGGGAGTGTAGACTGGTACAACCACTGTGGAAATCACTGTAGAGACTGCTCCAGAAGCAAAAATTAGAGGTTCCATTTGACCTAGCTATTCCTTTTCTTGGTATTGTCCCTAAAGAATCAAAAGCGTTATACCACAGCTGATGGAGACCCTTATGAAGCAGACCTGAGCAGGACTTAAATTAATCAATTGGCTTTTCATGTTCATGTGTGAATCTGTCCTAGGCTCCTTGTCTGGAAATGGGTGTTGGACTCATAGTAAGTGAGCCTCTGTAGGTCACTAATCCCTACTAGAACCTGTAGTGGTGGATGAAGCCAGAAACCCTCAAAGGATAAGACAAGATCACAGCCAGGGACACTTGGGTCAGATTTCAACTAGATGAAGACAATAGCCTCAGGCATCTCATTCCTCAGTGGATTAACTTCATACCCTAATTAGAGAAGTCCCTGAGTGGTTCTGCCCTTCTTGAGTACTTCCCTCCCTTCTTCTGATAATAAAATAAATATGGGTGACCCAGAGAAGATCATGGTCTTAGCCCCAAGAAAATTATGAATTATGTGAGAGGGCTTTGATCCTCCTGGAGCCCTGAAATCATTCCATTTGCCTCTTTTTATTTAGCCTTCACTGTACACTCATTCAGGAGATTGCGACCTGATCAGCCTGCAATAACTAAAGGATATTATTTACCCCATACACAGCAATAGATGCACACCCATTTTTATAGTGGCACAGTTTATAATAGCAAAATCTTGAAGACAGCTCAAATGATCATCAACAAATGAATTGATAAAGAAGATGTGGTTTTCTTACACAAAGGAGTACTATGCTGCTATGAAAAGGATAAACTTGAGACATTCTGAGGAAATGGATATACCTTGAGATCATATGCTTAAGTGAAATAAATCAGACATACATGTATAAATACGGCTTTGTTTCTCTGGTGTGGGAATCTGAAAGTGTAAATAAAGAGCAAAATATATAATAGATATTGGAAAATGGGATCAAAATTTTCAAATGAGAAAGTGAACATGAGAGGAGAGAGGGAAGGGAAAGAAGGGAGAAGAAAAAAAAGAATACTGGGAAAAAATAGAAACAAAGCTTTTGTAATTAAGCAGTGGAAGAGAGGTTGAAGGAATGAGAAGGTATGGGGAAAAAATCAGAAGCAAGATAGATCATGGACAGGTACAAATTCTCTGTGATGATAGTATTGTACTGTTCTGACAAATGTTTTGATATTTTATTCCTTCTGCCTCAGCTTCCTAAGGAGCTGGGATTACAGGTTCGTGCCACTACACCCAGCAATAACATTAGACTTCATAAACAAAAAGTGGAAAGAAACCAATGGCCATCAGTGAATGAGTGAATAAGTACAACACGATACACTCATACAATGGAGTACTATTCAGAAATGTCAAAAAAAAGCACTGATACATGCTTTGGCATGGATCAGTCTTGAAGTGACCATGCTAAACTACTATGACAAATCCTGGAATAACTGTGCTTTGTAGCAGAAGTGAGCCACAAAGGACTCACACCCTGCATGATTCTGTTTATATGAAGTGGTCAAACTAAGAGAATTCACAGGGAAAAGGAGTAGCTGGTGTTTGCTCAGATGTGGTGATGCTGAGATGCAGCGGAGGAGCCTCCTATGAGGTTTACTACCTCTTCAGAAGGTGAAGAAAAGGTTTAAAATTGGCGTCAGCTGCCCAACCTCGACTATACTAAAACCCACCAATTACATGAACTAAATAGGTGAATTGTATGGCATGCAAAGTTCATCTCAATAAATTTGTTATTATAAGAAAAATGGGGGCCTGGGGATTTAGCTCAGTGGCACAGCGCCTGCCTGGCAAGCCCAAGGTCGTGAGTTCGATTCCCAGTGCCGGAAAAAAAAAAAAAAAAAGAAAGAAAAATGGGCCAGGCATGTGGGCATATAGATGCTTAACGTTGGCTAAAATAATAATAATTAAATATTTCTTAAACACCTCTTTCTGAAGACAGTTTTTGCTTATAGTCAGAGCTGTGAATATATCAGGACATTTTCTGAATCAGTGGCCATAACTTCAAATGTCATGGAGGACCAGCAGAAGCCAGAAAGGAACCATCAGCCAATTAATTCAATGCAGTATAAGGGAGTGGTACAGCCTGGGGCAAAATATAAAGCTTTCAGCCCTTTCAATCTTGTTTTCTTTCTTTCGGTACTGGGAATCACACTTAGGACCTTGTGCTTGCCAGGCAGGAGCTTATGCCACTGAACTATATCCCCGGCCCTTGGCCCTTTCAAAGACAACTGGCTGCTTCTCACCTTCATCCACAGGGGAATTCAAGCCCAGGATTCCCAAATCTGGCCTTTTAAGGAAACGCAGAAATTCAGATTCCAGCATGAAATCTACTAACTTTTAAATGGTGACATCTATTTTAAAATGTTACAAGTTGGGGCTGGAGATATAGCTCAGCGGCACAAGCGCCTGCCTGGCAAACACAAGGTCCTATGTTTGATTCCAGGTAGCAAAAAATAAAGCTGTTATAAACTGGGCGTGGTAGTGCATGCATGTAATCCCACCACTTGAGACGCTGAGGCAGGAGGATCCCTGACAATTTGAGGCCAACCTAGACCACATAGTGAGTTCAAGGCCAACCTGAACTATATAGCAAGACCCTATCTCAAAAAACAAAATAAAAAACAAAACAAAACAAATGTTACAAACGCTGAAAGGGTTGAAATCTGATATCTGAATCAACATATATCAGGCAAGATTTGCTTCTCTAGCAAGTGGACAGTGCTTGTTCTAACACTTTCACAGGATTCCCAAAAAAACGGTCTCAGTCCCCGCCACCTAATCCCCACCTCACCCCCACCACAGATCCAGGCACACCACACACCACCCCGCCAGAACTTATTCAAGCTACAAAGAAAGACAGGTGAACTCACACATAAAGAGAGGGTGCCCAAAATACTCTCATAGGTGCCCAAGTAATGGGAGGGTGATGAGGAAAGGAACCCCAGTGTTCCGTTTTTTTGCTTCCTAATCTAATTAGAGAACCCAATAACATATTCTTTGTTCCAAGACCAAATTTAATTTACAATATTATATCTGCCTTGGGGCCGGGTTTTACTAATCTCCAGCACAACGCTGAGATACACTAGCCAGAACGCCAATATGCTCTTATTTGGTGTTTAATCCTCTCATGCATCCCAACTAAATATTTCAGTTTTACAGCACACTGTCTTCAGCCGGCATCCAAGCCGGACACCCCGTGCTCTCCACCAAGCCAGCCCACTCAGGAGGCGTGGATGTAAGCACCTGAAGAGGTGGATGGTAAACAGAAAGAAATGGGAGGAAATTGGCCTGCACTCGAGCACTATCGCTCCACCAGAGAAGCAGATGGCATTCCTTGCATAAATTATTATTTATGCATGGAATTCCCCTCTGCCTATTACCAAATAAACCATTTTTAAAAATCCTTTGTTGAGCCTGTTGTGAAGTCCCCTGGCCAAATTCCAGTGTCTACTCCCTCCCGAAGCCCCTCCCTGCAGTCATCAGGAGGGTGTGAATCCAGGGTGGCCCAGGCGGCCAGCCAGGCTCCCCAAGCCACCAGGGCTCCACAGAGGCAGGGTCAGAGAGCACGCAGGGAATGCCACACTCTGGAGGCTGGGCATGAGGATATTCCACTACTCCCACAGCAGAAAGGGATAAGACGGCCCCTGCCCTCAGCTGTACCCTCAACAATAACACCCTCAACCATCAGATGCCACCAAGGTGCCCAGGACATAGGGACACAGGGCGTGGACCTTGGTATGCATTCTCTCTTGCAGTCTGTGAGCTACCCGCTAGTCCCTAGCTTGAAACAGAATAACATACTGATCTTTAATTTTTTTAATTTTTTTTTGGTTTTTTTTTTGAGATGGGGTCTCACTATGCAGTTGAGGCTGGCCTTGAGCTCACTTTGTAGCCCAGGCTGGTCTCAAACTCACAACATCCTCCTGCCTCAGCCTCCTGAGAGCTGGGATTACAGGTGTGCACCACCACGCCTGGCATCATACTAATCCTTAAAAAGTGAAGTGACACGAAGCTCAGAGATCAAAAATACTGTTGATCCTGGTGGCCATGGGCCCCATTTTTGAGGAGCCACAATCACATTTAATGTTCGAGGCAACTCCTAAAGACAGTTACATTGCCGCCATTTTCTGTCACTGGGGAAACTGAGGCTGAGTTTGATGATGTAATTTCTCCAAGGCTCCACACGCAGCAGAAGGGAGTGACAGAATTTGAGTCCAGATCCCTAAGAACCCATAGGACTACCCAGTCTTATTGGATCGCTCACCTGCTCTTTGCCCTGTGTACCACCCTGTCTCCTACTCTGCCCTTATCCCCTCACCAAAACAAGAACCTGCTTCACACACAGATGTCCTAAACCTCCTTATATTTTCAAGAACAGCAAGAGAATTATGTGCTTTAGCAAACTCCTTGGGAGACAGAGAAGTCTCCACTGCCTGTACCCATGGTCTTGACATTTATGATGTCTTCGGCTCCATGGCATTATGACCAGGAAATGGGTAGGACTGAAAGGAATCGTCCTCTACTTTGACTCCTATATTTCCTGGAAAAAGCTTACCCTGCTCACCAAGGAAATAATGAACATCAGACTTCCCTGGGCTTGTGATAGGGCAGATTCAGCCCAGTGAATAAAAAGGGTTCTGGTGCCAAATCCCACATCTGTTGCTCCTGGGTGTGGCTCAGGAATCCCTGTAACACCTCAATCTCTCCATCTGTGAAATGGAATTTTAATCTTCACTTTCTAGGATTATTGTGGAGACTTCAGCAAATCATGCACTGGGTCTTTTTAGTTCAGAATTAGAGACGCCCTTCCCACCATGACCACGTTCATACAGGCACAGAAAGGCAACAGAGACAGGGACAGGGACAGAGAGCATGTATTGAAGAAATACTTGACCTAAGGCACACCGGTAATCCCAGCACTCAGGAGCCTGAGGCAGGAGGATTATTTTGAGTTTGAGACCAGCCTAAGCTACAAAGTGAGTTCAAGGCCAGCCTCAACTGCGTAGTGAGACTCTGTCTCAAAAAGACAAAAAGAAAAGAAAAGAAAGAAATATTTGACCTAGAATATTCTTTGATACTTTCTACACTAACTTCTTTTTGTTAAAGTGCTGGTCATGATTCACAGTCCACTACCTGGGCACTGCTTCCTGCTTGACAAAGCTTGCAGCAAAAGCTTTTCCCGGCCGGGTTCCTCTCTGCACAGCCCCATCCCACCTCTTTGCTCCCTTGGCTGGAGTAGAGGGCCCTTCCTTGAGGTGGGATTCTAAAGTTACGAAGAAACTGACCTGTAGAGGGTGCTGTTTGATGCTGTTGGTGAACATGGCTTGGTTTTTCTTTTATTGCATCGGCTTTGGGGAACATGAGACCAAATCCTCCCATTTGGACCAGCTCCCATCCTCCTGCCCTACACTCCAGCCATCTTGGGCCTGGCTTGTTAGCAAAGGCACATGAACAAGGACCCACTGTCCACCGCACCGAGGCAAGGCGGCGTTCTCAAGGCTCTCCTCCCCCTGGGGCACTGCACTGGAATCCCCGTGCCGCTCACCCAGTGCGTCCTGAGAGTCTGCAGTGCAGCCAGCACTGCACCAGGCACTCTGCACAGCGCCCTGGGCTGTGTGACATGGAGACTTGCTTGACAGATGAGAATGTGAATGACACAGTTGATCCCAACCCCAGAAGTGGAGACAAGGTGTCAGACACTGAATCCCACAAAAGTGACAGACTGTTGTTTTACCTGACACAAACGAAGGAGAGATGGTTACAGATCACAGGAGGGGAAGCAACTGGACAGGCTAAGGAGACACGCCTGGGCCGGATCACTAAGATGTAAGGGACAAGATGACTCAGGCTGGCAGCCCGAGGGCCGCACCTGTCCCGCAGACACACTCTGCTACTCTGCAGGGTGTTTTTAAACCTGGATTTCCACCTTCCCTGAAAAACGCAAGTGCAGCCACCAAGCCATGTGCCCCAAGTGTGGGAAAACAACCGCAGGGGCTGAGCCTCAGCTGCCCGCTACGGGTGGACCACAGTCTTCCAGCTCACCCCAGGGGCCACCGCTCCCTCACTGGTCCTTATTTACAGTCTCTGCCAGGCTTCTGGAAGCATCTGAGTTTAAAATTCTTGACCTACCGTGAATTGGGGGCAAATGTGGATCAGAAGGCAGAGAGTTTCTCAGCTTGGTGTTGGAGGAAAGGTGTTTTCCTAACATGCAGATCAGCTCCTCAGGGCAGGAAAGCAGAGGCAGATTCTAGGAGAAGCCTCATCTAGCCAGGAGTGAAGGCGTTGCCCATGCCCTGGCCTCCAGGGTCTCCCCTCAGGGTCACCTGCTGCAGGGCACCTAGCTCAGGTAAAGCAGGGAAATCCTCATGTGACGCCCCACTGACTCCCTGAGCTTCCAGTATGCGGCTGTTTCTAAACACAGTGAACCTGCAACAAGGTCAACACTTGGGTCAGTCCCGCACCAGGGGGAGAGAGGAAGAAGGTTGAATTAGTCTCTGAACAGTGATCCATGAGGGATTATCTGCCTCCACTGCTCATCTGTCCCAGTGGCACATCCATATCAGCCCACCATTTTTCAAGCTTGATGAAACCACGGGGGACTTAAATTTCATGCAGCTCATTGTGGAGCACCATGATAAACTAATACATGAAACCTCAGGGAGCACAATTTTCTGCTAAATCTGGAACACATGTTAACAATTGCTAGCAGACCCTGAGCACTGTGTTAAATTGTGTTTAACTCTGACATTACCTTCAATAAGACAGGCACCATCCTTGCAGTGTTCCCATTTTACAGATGAAACAGGTGAGATTGGAGAGGTCGAAGGACTTCCTGCATTTAGCAAGTGGTCATGACAGCCTGGGCTGATTCAGCAACCTCTGCTTAAGTGGAGAAAATCTACCGATCCGCTTGATCCTATCAAGGGAGCATGACAAGTATTCATTCTTCCTCACAGTGTGAGCCAAAACTCCACGATGGGCCAGACTCAATTCCTGGCCTTGCGGCATTTGTATGTGGTGGCAAAGGGAAAAGAGGGTCCTGCTCTTACAGCTAAAAGAACCCAGTTAGTCCATTTTAGGTCATCAGTGCTTTTTTTTTTTTTTTTTTTTTTGGTTTTTCTCCGGTACCGGGAACCGAACTCACAACCTTGCGCTTGCCAGGCAGGCGCTTTTGCCACTGAGCTAAATCCCCAGCCCCTAGGTCATCAGTGCTTAATCCTACCCCAAACACAAATGTTTATGTTTCATAGCAGCTTAGTTAGATGTTTTTCCAAAGCGTCTTCAGGCTTTACTCTTTAATGATTCTGTAAGTTCATGAGTGTAGGGCAGTAAGGGAGGAGTCCACAGAGACAGTGAGGCTTTGGCTCAGTCTTCCAGCAGGGTTAATGCTCAGATAAGCCAGGCACAGGAAATATGCAGTAGGGCCGGACAGAAGTACCAAGGTGGCAACTTGCGTGTCTCCAAGTGACTGTAAATAGGTCTCCTTCTCTGAAGTGCAGAGCTGGTAGGAAATGGAGCAAGATAAGGCAGAGGCCAGATGCAGGAGGTCTTGAATTCCAGGCTCCTGAGGTGGAGCCTTGCTGGGGGACATTGGGAGCTGAAGAATTTGAAAGGAAGAGGCAAATGTGTGGGTGTGCAAGAGTAAAGCCGCGGAGAAGCTGGGCGTCAGCGGGAATCTCCCACAAGGCCATTCCAGCAGCCGCACTCAGTAGGTAAAGCAGGAAGGCCAGGAAAGGGCAAAGAACAAGCTGAGCACAGGGCATCGCACCGGGGTACCTCTGAGGCCCCCAGACCCTCACCCTCAGCCCAGGCTGTACGACTCTCTGTGGTGGGAGTTGTCCTGCGCCTTTTAAGGGTGATGGCAGCATCGCTGATCTCTCTCCACTCCTCACGAGTAGTACAGCCCTCCGGCCCTTGGGACAACCCAAAATGCCTCCTGACATCGCCACATGTCCCCTGGGAGCAAAACTGCCTCTGCTTGAGAATCGCTGGCTTGTGGAATCAAAGGAATGATCCTTTCCAGAAGCCTGACAGCAGGCAGAAAGTCAGAAATGGGGAAACGGGATCGAGTCCATTGGGTCTGGTGATTGGTAGTTGCTGGATTCCTTCCAGAAAGCTCCTTCTACAGTGATTTAAAAATGGGACCAAGCAAGGATGTCCAGTCTCGGAGAGGCTGGCCTTGAGAATTAAGTCGGCAGCCATGGACTGGGATCTCTGCCTGCCGGTAAAAGAGCAGAGTAGGAAGCAGCCCCCCTCCCCCTGTTCCTCCCCCGCCGTCAGCACTACCTCTAGCCCAGTAAGGGTCCATCCTGGAGACAGATGCTGCCGAAGGACCATAGCCAAGCTAGGTCAGCGAGCCAAAATGTGGAGACTTTTGAGATTGCCTTGGGTTTGGCACTTACAGAACAATAAACCGAGTCTTTGAAGCAAAGTTAAACAAAGGAACCATTTGTCTATGCTAGTAGCTACAAAGTCAAGCAGGACTCCAGTGAAGAACTAAGAAATAAAAGGAGAATGCCAAGCTGAGATGCATCTAATATTTACTGGGTCCAGCCTGGGACCTTCTGCCAGGATCTGAGGGCTAAAGGCCAGTGAATGAGAAACAACCAAGTGTATTCAACGCAACCTGGGACATGTCGGCTTTGGGTATTATGTTAAAGATATCTTACTAATTGTTTCTTCCCTTCTCAGCTCCCTTAGCGTATGCAGTATGTTAGAAATCCATAGGGGAAAGGACAACTGTAACCAAAACCACACATTTTTTTTTTTAAAGGCACAAAGATTTTCTTCACTGCCTTTTGATTGCTCTTGAAATTCCCATGAATTAATGATTCCGCATTGTTCTTACCTGATTTCCTCGCGTGCTAAGGCGCTTGCCCAGACGCTTCTCTTTGGACACATGGCTGGCATTAACATGCTTAGGGGCTCTTGTCTCCCTTTAGCATTCCCCCGCTCACTTGGGTTTTAAGCTAACAGCCCTTCTTTCCAAGTGACTCGCCCCCTCGCTCCCAGACAAGCCACAATCCCATGAAGAGAGCTTCAAGGAAGAGCCCAGCCATGCTGGAGGGCAGAGAGGCTTTTCTGCCTTCCCTCCAAGTTGGAGTTAGGTTTTTAATCATAAGAGTGCAGTTTCTTTCCTTATTAGTAACTGTTCTTATCCAGACAAGATCAACTCAGTAGGGTTGGAGAAGAGAGAGTCCAAGAAGTCGGGGGTGCTGAATGTTATTTTGTGCAAGTCACACATTTTGACACCTCCTCCCTTCCATGTCTCTGGAGAGAAAGGAGACGCTGGTCACACTGCTCACGCTGGCTGCAGGTGTAGCTCAGTGAGAAAGTATGTGCTTAGCATGTGCAAGGCCTGAATTTGGTCTCTAGCATCAGAAAAACCTTATTCTTTCTTTCTTTATTTCCCCCTGAGTAATAATACTGATATGACTACTACTGTGGGAATATATTATTATCAGAATTATTGACTCTTAGCTGTACTATCTAGTTTGAAAGAATGTCCCCAGGGGCTGGGGATTTAGCTCAGCGGCAAAAGCGCCTGCCTGGCAAGCGCAAGGTCGTGAGTTCGGTTCCCGGTACCGGAGAAAAGCCGAAAGAATGTCCCCAGACACACAATGGTCACTCTCTGGGCCAATGCTATGGACTCTCCCCCTGGACTCCCGTTTCCGGGGAGTACATCAGAGTGTCTCTTCTGGGGGCCAACTTGGCTGCAGTAGCACCCCCAAAATAGAGGGACCCATCAAGTCACAGGGTCTCTATAGTGATAAACCAAAAAGATACCTTCCACTGTCTTCCAGAAAGAAATTTTAGAATAGAAAGGCCAAGGGTTTACTTTAAAAGTTTCCTTGGAAGATAAACTCCAGAACTGGGGTATAGCGCAGTGGTAGAGGATTTGCCCAGCACCAGAGCCCTAGTTCCAGCCCTACCACCGCAAATTAACAAAAGTTTAAAACTCCAACAACGACCTCAGGGTGATCAGGATTGGAAACTCTTGTAATTTTCTTGTCTTTGTCTACTTTACAGTTTAAATGAACATGTATCTCTTTGCATCACAAATGATATTATTAGCTGGAATCTTCTCTGCCATTTCTCCACCCAGAAAATGTCTATTTTAAGCCAAGTGTGGCTTTTAAATGTCTAAAAGATAACTGTGTATGTCAACCACCGTGAGGTCTTTCTGTTTCCTCGTGTGTAAATTAGGGTTGGCCCCTACCTTATTTGGAGGCACAAAACTCTGAGCTCTTATATGAAAGTAACACCCTAGGCAGGAGATTGAGGTCGAGTCCTCAGCCCACAGACCATACTTGGCCTGGGTTCACGCGCCTACCCTGGGCTGGTGACACGTGGGCGTTCGACCTTCAAATACCACCTCTCTGCCGCCTCGACCAACTTTCAGAAACAACCCACGGAATCAAGGAACACCTTCCCTAGGTTGTGCTGTTGTTGGTTTTTAGGAGAGGGTCCACTCAGCCCCAGAGTGAAGCCCGAAGTGCCAGATTCCTGAGAAATCACACAAAGAGGCCTGTTCTAGAAAGGACTTTCCACCGCCTGACTGCCTCAGGGCACCGGCAACCACCTTTCACAAGGCAAAGGCTTTCTTGAGCCAGTTGTGGGAATGCACATCTGCAATCGCCGCTGCTAGGGACTCTGACAAGGGAAGATTGCAAGTTTGAGTTCTGCCAAGGCGAGATACCTAGACCCTGTCCAAAATTTTAAAAATTAGATTTAAATTTTAAAGCCGGGGGGGTGGTGGGAGGGATGGGTCGTAGCGGTGGAGCGCTTTCCTAGCATGCAGAGGACCCTAGGCTCATGGGGGGGGGGGGCGGTTCCTACTGGGAACGGTCACATCCACTTCCACCCTGAGGACATTTCCTTCCCCTTCACTTTATTGCAGTCGTTTTGGTTTAAAATTAGAACTTTTTCTAAACTGGTCCTTTATACTTTTTTTTTTCTTGCAGGGGCATCTCAAACGCTGTGCCTCACAACCGAAGCATCTGGTTGTTATTTCTCTGCTTAATTTTTAAAATTAAAAATTATTAGGAGCAAAGCCCTCAACCCTGCCCCTCCTTGCCTAATAAAACCTAGGGTCTTGCTTTCAAACTTGATGCTTAGAGGACGACGGGTTTCCAAGCCGTGGGGGTTCAGGCTCGTGTTGCCGCTCTTAGGATTCCGCGGCAGATTTCCCCTGTCCGCGTCTGCTTCGCGGGGCAGCGCGCGCTGTCAGTAATGATGGGCTCATTTTCACCACGTCTTACGCGGTTGAACAGCTGCCTCTGGAAGACTTTCTCTTCCAGCAATTCCTCTTCCCCCGGCCCCACTGCAGACAGCCTCGAAGAGTCTCCGGTGGGGGCGGAGGGAGCGCGCGCCCCAGCCCTGCCGTGGAGCCCGCGCCCTGCCCCCACCGCCCTCCGCCTGCGCCCCGGCCCTCGCGGGCGTCTGGACGCGGCGATCTCCGTGGCCAGTAGAGGGCGCACTTACTTTACTTTCGCAGACCCGACCCCAGGGCCGCCGCGGAGAGGGCGGAGGTAAAACACTTTGCAGCAAAAGCGAGCCTGGGGATTGGTCTCTCCCCGCGTTTGCGGCAAAAGCTTAGAGGCTGGAGTCATTTTCAATCCTTAAAGCTGAATCGCGTAGTGAGCTTGATCTGGGGGAAGTTACTACTCATTTAACAATTGAACGCTGAGCTGCAGACTCAACGGGTAATAACTTCTGAGTGTCCGCGCTGCACACTCGCCCCGCCCTTTTTTTTTTTTTTTTTTCTTTTTGCAGAGGGTAAGAGTGGGAAAAGTTTTCTTAAAATACCTTTGGGTGAGGGAGCAGGGATGAGAAGATTGCCTTTGTTTGGAATGCCCTGGGAAAATGCAAACTAGCAAATGCCAAGGGCGTGTGCATTATATATTAAATATTGATCTACTCGGGAAGTGAACGAATCGTGTTTCAACTTAGGCAATAAATGAGGCCGATGTGTACAAGAAGTATGTATACACATATGCGGAGTATATAGAATGAATGCAGTTTTCGTACAGTATTCAGAAATTTAGTGAATGAAGGGAGAAAAAAATGCCTGAAATTGTTCATTAGCTCAAAACACACCCCGTCCAAGACAGGCAGAAAACCAAGACTTCTTTCCCCTCGGCTGATCAAATCAATACAGTGTGCGTGTACGAGCGAGCGCATACGGTTAGGAATCAAGTAATAAAGGGGGGAAATCCTGAAAGGCTTTGAACATCCGGTTTGTCCGGCGAGGAAAGAGTTAACGGTTTTCTTCACAAGGGTCTCGGGCGACTCCTCAGGCGGGGTCCGCAAACTCTCCTCCTCCTCCTCCTCCTTCTGAGAAGTCCGATCCCGAGGTTCGGGTCCCCTGTCTCCTCCTTATTTGCCGGTCTACCGCCTTTGATTTCCCCCAAACCTGGGATCCTGAGGCTGGTGTAGATCGGCGCCACGGGACCCAAGGAGGATCTACCGCCTCTGGATCGTGGCTGGGGCGCGCGAGAGGTGCTCGATGTGCACCCGGGTGCACATCGGTGGAGCGCACGGGGGCCGGGTGGCTCCCCCAGGGCGAGCACCCCCAGCCACACTCCTCCTCTGCTTCGGCTCGGGCGCACGCAGGAACGTCTCAGGGATTAGCGCGTCCTGGGAGAGCAGCCGCCTCCCACGCCGGGCTCCGTGGAAGTCTATGCGGGCGGGGGGTGGTCTGTGCTGCCTGGCAGCACACTGGCGGATTCATTCAGGGTGGAAGATGCCCGATCGAGATAGCTGCACACATTGAATGCATCACACGCGTATACCCCGAGAAATGTAATAGGTATTTATGCGCAAAGAGCTCTCCAAGTATACGTGGCAATAAGTTGCAGCTATTTAAATAATTCTAGGCATTATCCTCCCTAGACCTCTGTTGTTTATCTCCACCTACGCTAACGCTGCGCACACTGAGCGCACTTTTGCGCTTTTTCTCTGGGGGACTTGATTTCCAGACGCTTCCTTCCCCCCGGCCCTCGGGGCGTGCGTGGGGTGGCCGTGGGTACACGGCGTGTTCGCAGTGTTGAGGGCAGCTGCTCCACCTGTGGTGGCTGAAACACGCAGGGCGAGAATGCAGTGCGCCCGAGACTGCGCCAGAGGATCAGCAGAGAAAGGGAAAGGATTCGAGCGGGTGTAAAAGAAAATGGTAGGCGCGCGCAGTTAATTCATGCTGCGCCTTACTGTTTACATCTGAGAGCTGGGGTGCCGGGCTGAGGGCTGTCTCCTCCCCCTTCCCAGCCAGCTACCCAGAAGCGCCCCTCCCGGGTTCCCAAAGCAGAGGTCGGAGGTAGGAGGGAAAAAGATTCTCCGGCGAATCCCCACCCACCAGCCCTTTATAACAGGAGGGTCTGAGCGGGAGGACCCCTGAGCTGCGCTTCTCGCGGCCGCCGCAGCCGCGCCCGGGCCGTCGCAGCCGCCTGGCTGCCCTCCAGCCTCCAGAAGGGCTGGGCTTTTCAGAGGCTTGGCGGGAAAAAGCTGAGGGGGAGGGACCGACAGCAGCAGTATAAAAGTCGATCTTCTGGGCTTTATCTGACTCGCTGTAGTAATTCCAGCGAGAGGCAGAGGGAGCGAGCGGGCGGGCCCGCCGGGGTGGAAGAGTCGAGCGAGCACAGCGGCGCTCCGAGCGTCCTAGGAAGCAGACCCGGAGCGACAGCGGCTTCGCCTGAGGCCCCGCCGCCCCTCCCCGCCCTCCCGCTGACCCCACCGTCGGCCCGCAGCCCTCGCCTCGTCCGAGAAACTTTGCGCGTTGCAGCGGGCGGACACTTTGCCCTGGGACTTACAACACCCGGCGAGAACGCGGGAGGCTATTCCTTCTGTTTGGGGACACTTCCCAGCCGCTGCCCGGACCCACGCCTCTGAAGGGCGCTCCTCGCCGCCGCTGGAAGGCTGGATTTCCTTCGGGTCGTGGAAAACCTAGTAAGCACCCGGATCTATTTGTCTTTCATTTATCTTACGCTCTTAATGCTGCGATGCATCGATTGCCAAGGCGGGGTGCCTTTCGTTCCTGCGCTATTGACACTTTTCTCGGAGTAGTTGGGGTCGGTCGGGGTGGAGTGGGCGGCTGATCTGGCTCGGGGCAGAGTGACTTGTCAAGCTGAGTGAATGGCTAAGGGAAATGGGGTGCGTTTTAAAACTAGGATTTTTTTTTTTTTACTACGTTGATGATGACCCTGTCCAGTTGGACATTCCTGCTTTATTGCATTCATTAGCACTGGGGCTTGGGGGCTCCTTCGCAGTGCTCAGAAAGCCCTTGGTATCTGAGCTCCATGGAGTATGGATCGCAACACTGCGTGTGTCGGGGAGAGAGCTCCGCTGCCGCCAGCTCGTCCCTGTCCCCGGGAGGGCATTTAAATTTCGGCTTACCGCATTTCTGACAGCCGGGGACGGGCACTGCGACGCGTCCCGCCCGCGGCGATGCCCACTCGCCCCTGCTCCTTTGGAGAAGTTGGCATTTGGCTTTAAAAATACTAATAATAGTAAAATGTAGAAGCTGATCTCCCGCGGGAAACTAGGTCTGGGACTAGGAGGCGAGAAGTGAAAGGGGAGGCTGCGGCGGGGATGGGTCCGATTCGCTCGCTCGCGGGAGGCCGGGCGAGCCTGGGCACCCAGCCTGGCTCCCCGCCACCGTGCGCTGGGGCTCCCGAGCCCCGGGATGCGGAGGGACGGCGAGCAGCCGGGCTCTGCCTGCTCCGGAGCAGCTGCTCCCCTCGGCCGGGCCGGGAGGACTCCGCAGGCTCGCGGCGCAATCGCTGCGGGTCTCTGGCGCAGTTGCGTCACCGCGCTGAGTGTTCAGGGAGGCGCCCCCGCTATTATGGAACAGCCCCCTTTTTTATTTGCGGGGATTGAAGGATCGTTAAAGTCGGAGGCTGAGCCGGCCCCTCCAGCCGGCGAGAGAAAAGAAAAGCCGGCAGAGGAAGGAAGAGGGCGCGCTGGGGTGGGGAGGAGGGAGGGGCGGAGAGGGGCGGCGGCGCCCGCCGGCGGGGGCAGGAGCGCGGCGGGGGCGCGGAGGGGCCTGCGCGGAGGGGGCGCGCGCCGCGGCGCCTCTTCGCCTTTCTCCTTCAGGTGGCGCAAAACTTTGCGCCTTCGCTCTTGGCAGCTTGTACTCCCCACCGCCGCCTCTTAAGGAGGCCGAGGCCAATGTAGATTCCTGGGCGTCTGCGGGGCTGACTCCCAGGCTTTGCCGCCCTGCTCCAATGAAGCGGGGGCACTGCGGGCGCCTCGCAGCTGTCTCGCCGAGTGCCCGGGGAGGTCCCAGAGATCGCCCGCGGGCAGTGAAAGGGTGTCTGTCCCCCACCCGGTCCCTCGGGGAGAGCGCACTGCAAGGAGTGATTCGGGTGGGAGCGCTGCGCGGGCTTTGGCACCCAGAGACCCCCTTAACTCGAGACTGACTGCCCCCTTTGTGTGCCCCGCACCCAGGCTGCTGCCACCATGCCCCTCAACGTCAGCTTCGCCAGCAGGAACTATGACCTCGACTACGACTCGGTACAGCCCTATTTCTATTGCGACGAGGAGGAGAACTTCTATCAGCAGCAGCAGCAGAGCGAGCTGCAGCCGCCGGCGCCCAGCGAGGATATCTGGAAGAAATTCGAGCTGCTGCCCACCCCGCCCCTGTCCCCGAGCCGCCGCTCCGGGCTCTGCTCGCCCTCCTACGTGGCGGTCGCGTCCTTCTCCCCCGGGGGAGACGACGGCGGCGGCGGCGGCAGCTTCTCCACCGCCGACCAGCTGGAGATGGTGACCGAGCTGCTGGGGGGCGACATGGTGAACCAGAGCTTCATCTGCGACCCGGATGACGAGACCTTCATCAAGAATATCATCATCCAGGACTGTATGTGGAGCGGCTTCTCGGCGGCCGCCAAGCTCGTCTCGGAAAAGCTGGCCTCTTACCAGGCTGCGCGCAAAGACAGCGCCAGCCCGAGCCCCGCCCGCGTCCATGGCATCTGCTCCACCTCCAGCATGTACCTGCAGGACCTGAGCGCCGCCGCGTCCGAGTGCATCGACCCCTCGGTGGTCTTCCCCTACCCGCTCAACGACGGCAGCTCGCCCAAGCCCTGCGCCTCGCCGGATTCCTCCGCCTTCTCGCCGTCCTCGGACTCCCTGCTGTCCTCCACGGAGTCCTCCCCACGAGCCAGCCCAGAGCCCCTGGTGCTCCATGAGGAGACCCCGCCCACCACCAGCAGCGACTCGGGTAAGTGTCCTCCTTTTCCCTTTGACGGCCACTTAGTAGGCATTGCCTTTCCTTTTGCATATTTGGAGGGAGAAATGGGGGTTGTGGGAGCTCTGTGGACCCCTGAGCTGTAGCCTCCCCCGTCCCGTCCCCTAGACCTCCCTGGTGGTCGTCCTTGCTTCTTTCTCCCCTCCCGCCCCTCAGGAATTTCATTGGGGTTTTTAAATCTTCTGGCTTATCTTGCAATTCAATCCACTCCTTTTACCTCTCAAGCATTGTAATTGCCCTGGAGGGGGTGTGAATGGGGATCAGAGAGAATTGGTCTTTAGGAGAGTGAAAGAATTGCCTTCCTCTTCCCCTCCCTTCCCTCTTCCCCTCCCTTGGGAAAGGAAAGATTGGAAGGTGATGGACTAAGGACCTAGGAAAATGAGGAGAGGAAGTGACTGGCGGCAGCCTCCTGCTACAGCCTTATCCCGGGAGCTAGTGAAAGTGCCTTGAGAGTGGAAGGGCAGAAAGGCTGGCCCTTTTCCAGCTTGTTTGAACACTTCAAAGGAAATCCTTGCCAAAAATTGGGCTTCGTTCGTCCTGCACCCAACCACTAGGACTTTTGGCAAAACTAAGAGGCTTTTTTTTTTTCTTATTTTTTGCACTTCCAGTAAAGTAGGAAGTTGCTGAAGTCATACCAAGAGATTTGAAGCTCTCATTCACACCCCCGGAGGGCTTCTGGGTAAAGTCCCTTCAGAAAGGAGGTGCTTGGGAATGGCTTTGCTTAGGGTGTGTCCAAAGCCTCATTAAGTGTTAGGTAAGAACTGGCATGGATGCCAGTGCCATACCCTGGTGAATTATAATTTGCTTGCCTGTGCCATAATCCCAGCTGTCGTCCTCTTTATCATACTGCCTTTCTGGGGAAAATAAAAGGAATAGTTGGCTACGTTTGACTCTTTGGGGGGAATCTTTCCCGGAGTCCGGGCTCAATACATCAGTGCTTTCTATCTGCATGGCGATAATTTAATCTTGACATCACTGGCTTTAAAGAAATGATGCTAACCAGATGATACTGTTTCCTTTCTTAAAGAGGAAGAGCCAGAGGATGAGGAGGAAATCGATGTGGTCTCAGTGGAAAAGAGGCAGCTCCCTGCCAAAAGGTCAGAACCTGGGTCACCCCCTGGAGGACACAGCAAGCCTCCCCACAGCCCCCTGGTCCTCAAGCGGTGCCACGTCTCCACCCACCAGCACAACTACGCCGCACCCCCATCCACCAGGAAGGACTACCCCGCTGCCAAGAGGGTGAAGTTGGACAGTGGCAGAGTGCTGAAACAAATCAGCAACAACCGTAAGTGCGTCAGCCCCAGGTCCTCAGACACGGAGGAGAATGACAAGAGGCGGACACACAACGTCTTGGAGCGTCAGAGGAGAAATGAGCTGAAACGGAGCTTTTTTGCCCTGCGTGACCAGATCCCAGAGTTGGAAAACAACGAAAAGGCCCCCAAGGTAGTTATCCTTAAAAAAGCCACGGCATACATCTTATCTGTCCAAGCAGAGGAGCAGAAGCTCATTTCAGAAAAGGACTTGCTGAGGAGGCGGCAGGAACAGTTGGAACACAAACGTGACCAGCTACGGAACTCTTGTGTATAAGGTGACCCCAAGGGACCGGAACTGAGCGCGCCTGGGTTCTCAGCTCCTTACTGAGGGAGAGTAAGGAGAAAGATTCCTGTTGCTAGAACTGCGGCAGTTATGAATGAACTCATATGAATGCATGGTGGGTCACAACCTCACAACCGTGGCTGAGTCTTGGGGACTGTAAGGTTTAGCCATAAACTGCCTCAAATAGAACTTTAGGCATAAAAGAGTTTTTTTATGCTTGACTTCTTTTTCCTTTAACAGATTTGTATTTAAGAATTGTTTTTTAAAATCTTAATGTTGACCAACTTTCCCTGTGTAAATATGGTTATTAAATGTAAATAACTTTAATAAAACGTTTATAACAATTATACAAGATTTCAAACATGTATTATAAACCATAATTTTTTTTATTTAAGTACATTTCCTTTTTAAAGTTGATTTTTTTTCTATTGTTTTTAGAAAAAAATAAAATAATTGGCAAATATATCATTGAGCCAAATCTTAAGTTGTGTTCCGTTTATTGTCTCTCTCCCCCCACACACACACCACTGCCACCACTACCATTTTTTCCATCCATTACAAATTAACAGAATTTGACCTTTGCGAGGGCAGGTTTACAAAGATGAAGAAAGTTAGCCTAAGAAAAGCAAGAGGTTTTCTTTGTCAAAATGGGGCTGGGAGGGGCTTTAGCTGTCAGGGTTATAAGATGCTTCCTCGTGTGGGTGATAAGAGTCACAGTTGATAGTTAAGGGAAGAGCAAAAGGTGGGTGAGAAGGTTAGAGGTAAGGAAAGAGGTTAGAGTTAACAGTTAAGTATACAAAGAGGCCTGACTGTGAGAGCAGGTCCCTTCACTCAGGAGCCCAGGCCACCCCCCGGCTCACATCAAACCCAGGAACTCTGCAGTGAGAGTTGCGGGGGAAGAGTCGACTCCCCTTTTGCTCTTGGCCTAGTGCTCCCAGGTGCCAGCACCTTACTTCACACGGTTATCCACAGCCTCCAGCCCTGGGAAATGTTACTACTCACGCTACTTTACTGACAAGGAAAGGGAAAAGTAAAAGAGCTCACAGGGTTATGGAACTGCCCTCTGCACACAGCAAAGAGAATCCAGGTCCTCTGTTGAAAAACCTCTCTTCAAGGCCCGGCTCTAGAGTGCAGCTGACTTGGGTCCTGATCAATGGGCCGAACCTCCAGGGCAACCCCAGGAAAGAGGTGCTATTGATTTCTCTGTAGTTCAGAAAGGAGACGGCACAGATTGAGCTGCGGGACTCAGACCCAGGCTGTCTGCACGACCAGATGGTCTCTAAACAGGCAGGTAGGAATAAACTGGAGGCGTTTGAGAACAGGATTCATGATCCACCCAACCCGGAGGGGATAATACATTCTAAATTTCAGTATCTAGACCCGGTGCCACCTGAGTTTCCCCTTGATTTGTTTACCTTGCTTTGTTTTTTATTTTGTGTTTTCATTGTTTAATTTTCCCATTCCCGTTGAGAAGCCCACAGTTCAACCCTTCCTACCTAAGAATTCTTTACACCAGACCGCTGCTTGCTCCAGGAAGGAGCCAGGTTGGAAATGCTGCTGCTCGGATCATAAAATCAAACATGCTTGGCTTCTTGTCATGTGAGTCATTATTTTAGAAACTGCAAACTCTCCTTCCTTCCAACCACTTTCACACCCGTGACACATGCTTGCCATTAGTCCATGAGAAGGCAGTTTTGAATGGATGTCTTATTAATTATAAGCCACGAACACCCACGGCCCGAACTAGAACAGTCTACAGAGGGCGATGGACGGGAACCTCGCTGTCCTAATTACCTCATTGTCTCTGTCTCAGAAAAGGTATTCAGCTCCCTGCACTGTCTTTGGAATTTTAATCCACCCCCACCTATAAATCAATAGATAATTACTGTCTTTGACCCCAAGAGTAATCTATTCAAGTCTAGTTCTTGATCTTTCTTTTGTGTCCTTCGTCCCACCCTCGGCCTCTAGCTGCCACACCCTGTATCCTAAATTCAAAGGAAAATACCCCAGCGGACTGCAGCAGTTCAAAGTGGTATGGAAGCGCGGGGGCGCTCTTAAACGGTTCTCTTGGCCCCTTTGTGGCCCAGGGCTGGAGCGAAGCCTTGCAGTGACTCACTTGGGAACTAGGAAGGTGTTAGTTTGAGTCACTAAGTCCAGGCAAGCCCAAAGAATCGCAGAGAAGGTGCCTCACTAGGAAAACAACAACTCGTTCCAAAGGATCGGGAAACGACGGCAAGGATGCCGAGCTTGGCTGCGGAGATGGAAGGGAACCATTCCAAGCACCTATTAGGCCACCTCCATCCAGATCTACCCATCGAGGGACTGGGCTGGGCACAGGACAGATGCCAGCTGCTTTCCAGAAAGTCAGGCTGACCTTGACCGCAATAAAAATTGGCCCTCCAGCCCATCCAGAGTCCCAGGGGTCTGTGATTTGTGCAAACTGTTTCATAGACGATCATCAGGATTCGGGATGGAGGGGAGAGGCTTGCAGTTTGGTCCGGAACAAGCAGGAAAGAGTAAGCGAATGCTGAGTCTGTTTTTACCCATGACACTGTGGAATGAAGGGCTCCCCTGGGGGACTCCTGGAGTGGTTTTGTGTGGGGCGGAATGTATAAAAAGGAAGGAAGTGTTGTTTCATGCTGCCTTTTGGAAGCAACAAAGGCAATCAACATTATAAAAGCAATCAATCAAACTTTAAAATGAACCAAGTTTTTATAACCACAGGCCAATACTTAGACCACTCAGAACTGGGGTGTGCAAGCAGAAATCTTTGCTGGTCCTTTAAGACCAACTCTGGCACAAAGCTTGGGAAAAGGGACAAAACTTCACACTGGGGGTTTTCTGTGGCTTGTTTACAATAATCTTTGGTTAGTTCAGTCCGTCATTTTTTAGCATACATGCTAAAAGCCTCTGGAGCGTTTCTTCCCAGCAATAAATAATCCTTAAGCTGAAAAATGCTAGACGCTGTCCCTCACATCTATTTACAAGTACTGTGCTCTATAGCTTTGCAAAACACTCCTTTAAGGTTGTAGACCACTCTAGTCCCATCTTAAAGGAGGACAAAGCTGGAAAAAATCAGCCAGATAAACACAGAGACTAATTTTAAAAATAAAACTAAGGCTGGCGACCGTAGCCCAGTGATAGCACATTTGCCTAACATGCATGAGGCTATGGGCTCCACCCCAGTATTGTAAAAAGAAATTTTAAATACATATAAAATAAAGCTAAAAATGTTTTATCACTCACCACCAAGGCCTTAGCACTTTAGCTCTTTTTTGTTCTAGCTCCTTCAGTGGAAATTGGACAACCCGCAAATTTAGAGCAAACGTCAGTAACGCCGGCTTTGCCAAACCGCTGTGAGGTGACTCTAAATGACTCTGAGTGGATTTTGTTTTTAATTTTATTCCATTCAGTATTAGTCTCCGCTAAGCTCTTCAGAAAGGCAGAGTTGAAGGAACAAGTGTTAATGGCATGTAGATCTTTTGAGGCTGAAAGGAATGTCCTTTGTTTTTTAAACAATGCCTGGAAGTTCACCCACAGTCCCCAACACTTTCTTCCCATTGTCACCCCATCATCCCATTAAGGGATCAACTCTCCCGGGCAGCCAGAGGTCGATGGGGCAGGGAAGGGGCGAGTCTGGGGAGGGAGCTCACCTTCAGGACACGCCTCCCTCTTGTCTGCACCACACACCTCACTGGATGCCCACAACAGCCCAGCTGGGAAACAATTGTTGCAGGTGACAATACTGAAGTTTAAACAAGTTAAATAGCTGGCCAAAGTCACACTGGTGCCAGCAACAATAGTAGTTAATGTTTACTATGTGCCTCATCTTACCTCACCCCCAGAGCAGTTCTTAGGAGGTTGCAAAGAAAATTTCCGTGCCAGGGATTGAACCTGGGGCTTTGGCACTGAGCTATACCCCTCATCTTTTTTATTTTTTATTTTGGAACACAGTCTC
This sequence comes from Chinchilla lanigera, assembly GCF_000276665.1. Lineage (NCBI taxonomy): Eukaryota > Metazoa > Chordata > Mammalia > Rodentia > Chinchillidae > Chinchilla > Chinchilla lanigera. Next base: position 2,722,403 of record NW_004955461.1, read on the forward strand.
ACTAAATCAGTGAGCCACCCAGGCTGGGCTCAAACTGTTAATCCTCCTCCCTCAGCTTCCAAGAGTGCTCCACTGTACCTAGCTGAGCTCAACTGTATTTCTACCCATTTTACAAATGAGCACACTGAAGCTGTGATTAAGTCAGTTGCCTGCATTCGCTGAGCTAGCAAAGAGTGAAAGCAGGAATTTTCTATTCATTTGTACATATTTATTGAACACCTACTGTGTGCTCAGTTATGTATTCATCGGTACGTATCTACTGAGGGCCTATGGTGTACTCACATTGAGCTGGCGGTGGGGAGAAACCCTGAGATAATAAACAAGATCTGTATATATACAAGGACAGCTGGGGTAACTGCTCTGTTGATGTCTATTGGTTTATTGAAAGGAAAGTAATGCTTCAGTTTTTTTCTTGACCAGTTTTGCATGCTTACGTCTGGTAATCTGAACAGCTAACTTGAAGACAACAGTTCGCAATAAGACAGCCATTGTTGAATTCCTACCATCTTGTTTAGTGAAGCTCTGTATCATTTCTAATGTTTTTTACTACTTTTTATTCTCTTTGTTCGATCAATCTTGCATTTTTATATCTGGTAATCTGAGCAACTTCGTTGAAGATAACAACATGTAACGTGACAGCCACTGTTAATTCCTATCATCTTGTTTAGAAATCCTGTATCATTTTTATTATTTTTGTGTTTTTTTGTTTTTGTCTTTGTTATTTTGTTACTGTTTTCATTTCTTTTTAAAATTAAAAAAAAAAAAAGCTTCTGCCCCAGATACTTATGGACTAGTGGAGAACAAAAACAACCAGGCAATTAGACTCCAAATTATCTTACTTTTTAGAGCTGGGCCTGGTGGTGCACACCTGTAATCCCAGTACTTGGGAGGCTGAGGCAGGAGGATCTCTGTGAGTTTGAGGCCAGCCTGGGCTACAAAGTGAGCTCAAGGCCAGCCTAAACTGCATAGTGAGACCTTGTCTGAAAAACATAAAATAAAATAAGTTGTCTTACTTTTTAAAAACATCCTTCCCCACCCCTGCCTTTTAGTGCAGGGATGAACTCAGAGCCTCACACATAAGAGGCGAGTGTTCTACCACTGTTCTGCATCCCAGCCCAGACTCTAAATTATTTCACTAACACTGTCAGAGTTTCCTCTGCAGTAGCTGGGAGCTCAAGCATTAGGAGCTTCTGTTCTCCAAGAAAATACACTAGAGGACGGGGTCCAGGAAGTGCTGAAAGAGGAGGCAGAGGAGAAGATGTCCTGAGAGGGACAGAGGGACAACGCTAAAAGAAGGTGGAATCATCCAGGGAGAAGCCTTCAGGGTCAGAGGTGTGCCAGAGGGTAACCAGCAGGGTCCCAGCCCCAGGCTCCTCTTTCCCCTTCACCCCCTTCTCTCAGTCCACACCGGAGACAGCTGCCTAGGGCTCCGCAGCACACCCTACACTCCTACAACACCTTCTCCGGCCGTCCTGGAAGAGGACTTTGGGGCCACCGGCAGCAATGTGGCCTGTGAATTTGTACAAATGCAGATGGAATCCCAGTTAGAATCCCAAGAGATGGAGACATTTATAAACCCTGGAGAGCTAGATGAGGTTTCAGAACCTCTGCTTCTTCCAGGACAGCCACATCAGCCCTCTTTCTAGAGCACAGACGTGATTTCTTCCCTGCTTAAAACTCTTCAGAGACCAGGCATTGTGGCACATACCTAAAATCCCGACACTTGGGGGATTGAGGAGAGGATCAGTAAGAGTATGAGACCAGTCTGGCCTACATAATGAATTCAAGGCCAACTTACGTAGTTTATCTCAAAAACAAAAACAAATCCAAAGCTGTCTTCCAGGTTCCTCTGGTCCAAACACAGGTAGTCCACCACTGTACCAACACCATGGATCCCCAGCTCTCCTCCCACCAGGCAGGCTGTGAGAGTATCCAGGCAGCTAAGTCAGATAGAAATTGATAGGCTGTCACACAGGGCTGGACCCTCAAGGGAGTCAGTGCAGAAGATGAGAACACATCACAACGGTGGCTGCAGGTGCATCTGAAGAAGGCAGACCTGGAGATTAAAGTCACAGTGGCCAGATTTCTATCCTTCCCTAAGGGATGAATGGAAGCTTGAGATTATACTGTAATCAGTATCCCCATTTGGGATTTGGAGAAAGACCACTACCTTACTAGGAATAGACCATCTTCTCCCACCCACTAAGGCTAAGACTATTGAGACTAAAAGACAAGACTAAAAAGACAAATTATCGACCAAGGTTAATGATATCATCCATACGCCCTTGCTACAGGCTCCGCTTCCCTACTGGATCAATATTAGCTAAGCAGCTATATGTGTGATTTTATTGGTTGATTATAGTTTGACCCAGGTTGTATCTACCTCATGATTTGGCCCTATGAAACATTCTAGGAGAGATGACCTCAGTGGCAACCCACTCAGGGCCCCTCGTATCTCTCAGGAGCTCTTCCTATTCCCCAGTAAATCTTTCCTACTCTTAACCGCCTCTGTGCTTTGGAATTCATTCTTTGACTTCAGCACGTCTGGTAGCTAGCAGGTTGGGAGTTGTAGCTTTCCCATATCAAGAGGACATGTGTGAAAAAAAAAAAAAAAAGAGGACATGTGTGGCTGGTGAGGGCACTTCTCACCCTCACCAGAAATCACTTGTTCTGTCCACCAGATGACTTCCTGAGAAGTAGAAGTTCGTTGGTCTTGTTCGGCAGTCAATCTCAGCACCAGTAGAAATGCCTGGAACACACTAGACCATCGTTTCCCTGAGGAGCAGCTGAGAGAAGAACCATTAGCAGACGTCACAGGCGTTGAGTATGAGCAGGACGTGAGGGGAAAGCAGGGTTTCCAGGCCACCCATCCAGGAGCCAAGCTGGTAAGGCCAGAAAACAGATGGACATATGCAGCGAATGCAAGGACTCTGTTTTGTTGGATTTGCTTGATTCGATTTGATTTGATTTGATTAAAAGCAGAAGAGATTATTTGTTTCCATGCTGTTGGGACTGAACTGAAAGGGAGAATGGAGCCCCTGGAGAGGGGGCTGAGGGAGGGCAGCGTCTGGCCTGGGCGGCTGATGCAGGCGGGAGGACTGTCTGGACACGGGCTCCGGGGCAGGGCGCCTGCAGATGGTGATGTTGCAGGCCAGGGTGGCTTCCTCCTCCCTGGGTCCCCAGAGCTGCCTACTCTGCTTCTATCATGGGGCAGGTCCTAGTGTGGAAACAGTCTGTCCACCTCTTGCTTCCTTGCTCAAGACCCTGAGCAGAAGGAGGGTGCTTTCCCCTTCACTGCGGTATCCTGACCACCGGGCACAATGGCCAATACAAACACTTCTGTTGAATGAATGAATGAGAATATAAACAAATGAATAAATGCCCTTAATACTTAAGTTTCTACTCCCTGAATCCGTCAATCTCTTTTACACCACTCAGTGCTATTTGTTGTTGTCTGTTTGGGTGGGTTTTTTTGAGACAGGGTCTTACTGTGAAGTCCAGGCTGGCTGTGAACTCAATTGGCTATGTAGCGCAGGCTGGGCTCAAACTCAAAAGCCTCCTGCCTCGGCCTCATGAGTGCTGCGATGATAGGTGTGTGCCACTGTGTCCAACCCATTCAGTCCTTCTTTTTGATTCAGCTCCTGCTGGATCACTTCCCTGTGTGATGTCCATCTTCTTTATTCCAGGCAGCAGAAGCGTCCACAATAGCTTCCCTGAGTCTGTCAGTCAGGGACTCTAGGTTCCAAGTGACATAAGCCCCACTCAGACTGACAAAAGGCTAAAAGTGTATATTAGCCAATGCAGCTGAAAGAGCAGGGGTAACTCAGTCCCCGGGCCTTAAACCAGAACTTCAGGATTCTCTCTGCAGCTTCATCTCGGACAGGATCTCTCCGTGGGGCGGGAGAAAGGCAGCTGCCAGTAGCTACAGGCCAGCAGACACTCTTCAGGAGTAAATGGCTTTCCATGGCAAAAGCCTCAGAAAGGATTCTTTTCTTTCCTTTTAATTTACAAAGATCAGAAATGTATGACCTACATTTTTAGAGGCTGGGAAGTTTAAATCCAGGGGTCTACACCCGGTGTGGGTTCCTTGGCTACATCATAACACAGCTGGAGTGACTCCTTTTCCATGCTGGAGTCTGAACCCAGGGCCTTTACACTGAGCCACATCCCCAGCCCTTTTCTATTTTTTTTATTCTGACATGAGATTTCATTAAGTCTCTAAGTTGCCCAGTCTGAGCTTGAATGTGCAGTCCTCCAGCCTCAGCCTCTCTAAATGCTCCCATACAGGCACATTCCAATAAGTCATCTTTGGAAAAATTCTGCCTGGTCTCCTGCAGTCTCATGTCCTCCCTAAGGCCCCCTTGATCAACCTGGTTCCCAGACCTCTTCCGGTGGTAGAGTTGGGACCATGTGATTGACAGCCCATCAGCCAACAGAAAGACCTCTCCATGGGAAGAGATAGACAGACGAAACGAGCAGATGGTGCTTAGGTGGGTTGTGCTAGGGCCATGGTAAGCTCCAAAGAGCTAGTAGAAGAGCCAGATGCTTTGAAAACCCACTTCTTCAGAGCCACCTGAGGACCTTTATGTAAAACAGAGATTCCGTGAGTGTGGCCTTCCTGGAACAAGGATGATCTCTTTAACTAGGGTGGACCTGCCACAGAGATGGGTCTCCACAGGGCTCAGGGCCCAGGCCTGTGCCAGGCCCCTCCCACACTCACACTGCCCAGTCAGCAATCTTTGGCCAGCTCTTCCTAGGCACAGGGGATGCACTGAGGTGGAAAAACCACATCCAACCCTCTGCTGGTGAAAGGGGACCCTGAACAAATGTTCATGCAAATAATAAACTCAGTAATGCAAAGCATGGGCTAGAGTGTGACTCAGTAGTAGAGTGTTTGCCTAACATATACAAGACCCTGGGTTCAAACTTAGCACAGTAAGTAATAATAATAGTAATGACAATAACAATAATTCAAGGTATAAAGTAGTGGGGTGAGGAAGCACAGTATTGTTGGGGTATATCTTAGTTACTTTTCTCTCATTGCTGAGACAAAATACCTGACAGCCAGAATTCAGGAAGGAAAGATTTACTTACCTCACAGTCTGTGGTATCAGGCCATACTCCCCTGGCTCCAACGCAGAGGGAAACATGGCAGAGGGGCACATGGCAGAGGGCATGGCAGCAGGAAACAGCAAAAGCAGCAAGAGCAAAAAAGGAGGAAAGACAGAGAGCAAGCCTCCTTCCCTCCCTTACATTGTACGCAGGCTGTTCACCCCAAGGTGCGTGTGGCACTCACACCCATATTCCCAGCATTGGACCATGAGTCAATCATAGGCTCTAGAAGTCTGCCCCATGACTGTATGAGGTTTATTGGGGACATCTAGTCACAAACCGTAACAGGGTGTTTGACAGCTTGGGGCTTCAGGGAAAATACTCAACCGAGACAAGGAGTAAGCATGGCACATGGGACCTTCTGGGACATGGGTGTGGGAAAGGAGTCAGCCTGGGCACAGGCTCTCTGCCCCACAATCTCCTTACCAGGGATCCATACCTGTCTCTGCACCATTAGTAAGCAAAAAGCAGCTAGTCCTAAATGGTGAGGCTGCCCCAACTGAACCATGACAGTAGCAATAAAAATGACAACACTGGCATTTAGCTGAAGTTGTCTATGCCACTCATACTGACCTTGCAGGTAACAAGTAAACAGGTAAAGGTAAACCTGCGTCATCTTCATGACCACCTGTGAATAGAGAACGGTGATCACATCCCTTTTGCAGATGAGAAAAGACTCAGAGAATGAGGTCGCTGTCAAAAGCACACCATCAAAGCAGTGAAAACATGGGGGTCAAGGCAGATCTGCTTTGACCTCCAACCTGCCGCGTCACACAGCCAAGGTCCTCGGGCAGGACATGCAGGTTGGGCATTTCATAAGCACCCAGAGCTGAGAGGCAGGTAAGACAGCAACCTGAGCTCCTTGGGCCACTCTTAAAGAAGCCCCAGGATGTTGATATTGGGCTCTGCACCCTGTTCCCTGCTCTGATGATGCTCCCCATCTTCTCTAGCAAGTTCTTGATGCCAACATGGGTGGGCTTTGTCCTGCTCTCTACTACCAGCTTCAGAGACATGTGGGGACACTAAGCTGGCTCTTTCTCCCAGAACTTTGAACCCTAAAAAGAGTGACCCCCAACAGAGCACAGCAATCCAAGCCTGGCTTTCTCAGACACCCTAAGTTGCCTGGCTTCCTGTGTCACACCTGTCTCCACCGGACTTCCTGGTCTTTGTTGGTTCGGACCTCTCTGGTGCCTTCATACAAATTCCTTTCATGACAAATATAAAGGGAGGATTTTTTTGTTCTTGCAGCTTTTCAGCAGTCCTGAAGGAAGGAGCATTCTTCACATCTTGCACATCTAGAGCAAGACAGCAACAATCTTTAAAAATGGCAGAGACAACAGGAAACTGGATGTTGTAACAAGGGACCACACACAGATCCCAGTCAGTTCCATTTTTGCACTGGATCTCACTGTCTCATTGGCTGCATGTCTGTCCTTCGTTATCAACAGAGATGATGTACCCTGGAGCCCCGCCCCATAGCCACAGCGGAGAGTGGGTGGTCCTCACACTGTGGCATCTCCATTGCTACCACCTGTAGGTACTTCCTGCAGTCAACCCCAAAGAACCCATGCACAGATTAAGCACCATTCTTAGTTCTTATAAAACTATTTTTTTTCTATTACGGTTTTTGAGACAGAGTCTTGCTGTGTAGTTCAGGCTGCTGTGGAACTCACTGTGTAGCCCAGGCTTGTCTCAAACTTGTAATCCTCCTGCTTTGGGGCTGGGGATTTAGCTCAGCGGCAAAAGCACCTACCTGGCATGCGCAAGGTCGTGAGTTCGGTTCCTGGTACCGGAGAAAAACCAAAAAAAAAAAAAAAAAAATCCTCCTGCTTTAGTCTTGAGGGCTGGGATTATAGGTGTGAGTCACCAGAAGGGTCCCTGCAAGTTTGAGACCAGCCTGGACTACATAGTGTGTTCAAGGCCAGCATGAGCTACACAGTGAAACCCTTTCTCAAAAAACAGAACAGAATAAAACAAAAAAAAGGAAATTATTGTTTTGTGACAAGTATTGCCCTAAGAGTTTTACATGTATCATCCTCTCGTATTAATTCTATGCACTGTGAAGTATTATTAGCTTAAGTGCCTTAATGAGAAAACTAACCCTCAGAAATGGAGGCAGGTTGGTCATTGAACATCGAGGTCACATAGCTAATAAATGGGGGATCTTAGACATAATCGTCCCTTGATCTGACTCAAGGATTCTGCTGTAATACGCTAGGCTTCACTTCCTGGAAATGATAGTCTTTTCAAGTGATTCTCAAATCAGGGAACTGTTTGCGAGAACAAAAAGGAATACCAGAATTTCTAGAGATATTATTCTTTGAAATGAACATTTTAAATATGTTATAATTTAAAATTTGCAAAGCAAAAGATAAAACCAATCTGAATGTTTTGCTCTGTGTATATGTGTATGTGTGTGTGTGTGTGTGTGTGTGTGTGTTACAGAGGCTTGAACTCAGAGCCTTGTGCATGCTAAGCAGGCACTCTACCTCTGGCCCTAAACTGGTGATCCTTCTGCCTCAGCCTTCTGAATGCTAAATCACAGACATGTACCACCATGCCTAGCCTCAATAATTTGTTTGTTTGTTTTTAATACAAACCAAGCTACTTCCTTTTTTTTTTTTTTTGGTTTTTCTCCGGTACCGGGAACCGAACTCACGACCTTGCGCTTGCCAGGCAGGCGCTTTTGCCGCTGAGCTAAATCCCCAGCCCCTACTTCCTTTTGTTGTTCTTTTGAGATAGGTTAGCTCAGGATGGCCTTAAACTCACTATGTAGCCCAAACTGCCTCAAACTTGCAGTCCTCATGCCTCGACATCCTGAGTGCTAAGGTTGCAGGCATCTACCACTACACCAGCCTGAAGATGGAACACCTTTGAGAAAGAAAGGGCTGCCATGAATGATGAATTCTGCATCTGCCCAGGAACTTGAGGTGTATGATCCCCACTTCACAGGTGTAGAAATTTAGGGTTCAATGGATAAAACCACCGAACAAGTAAGAATAGGTACAGCAATCCTAAAGAAATAAAGGTACCCCATAAGATTTTGTGTGGTTCCCTGACAGTCTGTGACTTTTCAGTCTTTCAAAATGCTGATCACAACTCGCTTACACCTAAAGCCCTTGTCCTCTGCATTCTCCAAGTCCTCTGGTAGAAGACTTGTGTTGCTCTCTTATTGCGCTTCTCTTGGTCATCAGCTGTTTGAGCTTTGTGTGTTCTGCACTCACACATACACAAAGACCTGCTTTCCAAAGAAGATCACATACTGAGGTTCCTGGTGTACATGGATTTGGGGAAGACTGTTGCTATGGCTTGTGTCTAGATGGCCCTCTACATCCACAAGCAGTCATAGGTGGGGCTTCGCAGAGGTGACTGGGTCTAGGGTGTGATGCTGGGATCAAGGATGCAGTGCTAGGATTGAGGGTGTGAGTGCTACCTGCCCTAAGGGTGGGTGGCCTGCGTGAGATAAGGGACAGAAAGAGGCTTATTGCTTATAGCTCACTTGCTTGGTCCCTTGTGCCTTCTGCCTTCTGTCTTCTGCCCACCATGGACTGTTTTTCTTCTGCAATGCCCCACTGTCTTGCTACCCTGCCTTGGAGTCAGCTGATTATGGACTGAAATCTCTACAAATTGTAAACAAAAATAAACCTTTCCTCCTTTAACTGTAGGTGTTGGGTATTTTGTCTGAGCAATGTGAAAAAGAACTCAGACAACACTGTCCAGGTGTGAATTACCTCAGGGCTCAGCTGGTGACCTAGATCAGCTCTGTTGAAGAGTCTAACAGGGCAGCGCTCAAGGTAGGGACCCAGTGATCCAGGCTGGGCTGCTCACAGCAGTAGAGCTGGCCGAGGGTGGCAAGGAGATCAATACAGTAAGTCCCCGACTTATGAACATTCTCGTTGGAAACTTTCACAGATGCAAATGGACCTGGCATTATAAACATTTGTAGCCACAAACAAATCGTGGAAGTAGCTCGTGTGCTTACTGGGCACTGTCACACCTGTGCTGCTGTGTGCTTCCTGCACAGTGCTCAGTTGGAGACCAGGATGTCAAGAGGCAAGAAGAAAAGCAGTGGTGATGTGTGTGGTAAGGCCCACTAGAAAGCACAAGCAGTAACCATGGAAACAAAAGGGAAAATAGTTGAGAGACTGGACTGAGACAGAAAGATGGTAGACATCATGTGTTCTTTTTTTGTTTGTTTGTTTTTCTCCGGTACCGGGAACCGAACTCACGACCTTGCACTTGCCAGGCAGGCGCTTTTGCCGCTGAGCTAAATCCCCAGGCCCGACATCATGTGTTCTTATAATATGAATCATTCAACCATTGACGCAACTCTACAGAACCAGGACAAGACCATGGCACACGTGAAGTCAGCTGTGCCAATGGAATCGATAGTAATATCCAAAAAGTCTGGTGCAGTGGTAGAGGCAGCAGAGAGACTTCTCAGTGCTTACTCAACTCAATGCTTTTTCAAGAAAAAGCTAACGGACTGGGAAGACGAAGAAAAACCAAGTGAACAGGGTGTGTCTTTTACCATCGACCAAGCATGGTTTAACAGAGTCAAGGCCAGTGCCAACTTTCACAGTGTGAGAGTAAGAGGGAGGCTGTGAGAGCTGCCCAAGAATTTCAGGCAACACTTAAAGAAATGATTGATGAAGGTGCTGATTTACCCTACAGGCTTCTAACATCAATGAGACAGGACTGGACTGGAGGAGGACGTCAGAATGAAGTCACATCAGGAAAGAGGAAAAGTGTTGCCAGGCTTCCAAGCTGCAAAGGACAGACTTACTCTGTTATTTCCTAGCAGGGCTTCTGGCAATATGAGACTAACCTCTCTCTTATTTACCATCCCCTAAAGGCTTTCTGCCTGCTGTGTGGAACACTAACTCCAGAACCTAGGTTCTACAAGCCATTTCTTTTCCTTTTTTTATTGATTTTATTAGTGCATTTTAGACATACATAATGATCATATTCATCACAGGGAATTTGTACCTGTACCTGATATATCTTGCTTCTTATTTTTTTCTCCAATTCCCCTCCCTCCTTTCAACAGCTCTTCCCCTCCTTATTGACAAAGCTTTGTTCTCAATTTTTTCCCCTTGTTCCCCTTCCCATTTGAGCGTTTGCTTCCTGTTTCCCCATACTGATTATATATTTTGGTCTCACTTGCACTTTCAGTTTCTCACACCATGGAAACCGTGTGATATTTAAACGTGTCTGATTTATTTCATTTAAGAGTACGGTCTCAAGGTGCATCCATTTAGCTAGAAATGTCTCAACCTTATTCTTCTCGTGGCAGAGTAGTATTTCATTGTATAAAAAACCATATTTTTCTTTGTCCATTCATCGGTTGATGGACATTTGGGCTGTTTCTAAGACTTAGCTATTACAAACTGTGCCACTGTTAACATGTGTGCGCACATATTGCTGTGGTATGATGCACTTAATTCTTTTGGGAAGATACCCAGAATGGGAATAGCTACCCAAATGGGATCTGTAGGGTTCTTTTTTTTTTCTGTACCAGGAATCAACCTCACACTTGCCAGGCAGGTGCTGTGCCTCTGAGCTACATCCCTGGCCTAGTTTTGGTTTTCTAAAGAAACTCCACACTGATTTCCACAGTAGCTACACCAGTCTACACTCCAACCAACAGTGGAGAAGGGTTCGTTTTTTGCTACAGCCCATCCAACATTTGTTATTGGTTGAACTTTAGGTTATAGCTATTCTTTCTGGATTGAGACATAATCTCAGCATTGTTTTAATTTGCATCTCTTGAATGACCAGTGGTATGGGATATTTTTCATATATTTATTTGCCATTTCTACTTCTTCATCTGAGAAGTATGTATTCATTTTAGATGCCCACTTTTCCATTGAGTCTTTAAATTTAGACATTATGTGTTTTATATATTCTAGAACATGGGCCATTTTTCTAGGACTGGTTTTTCCACCACTTTATCCTAGACATAGATTTTTGGAGAAAGCTATCCCATTCAACATTCTTTTCCTACTTGACAATGTGCCAGGTCATCCCCAACTCATGGGTAACTTTCACCCCAACACCAAGTGGTACATATGCCACCATATACTATAGCATTATCCAGTCTATGGACCAAGAAGTTATTGTGACTTCCAAGAAACATTATTTGTGTGACACTTTTCATCAGGCAGCAAGAGCAATTGATGAAACATGAACAACACTGCAACAATTTTGGAAGGACTGTAACATCTACAAGGTCATAAAAAACATTGACTTTGCTTGGTGTAAGGGTACACAGAATTGAATTCATCAAGAAACCTGTGTAGTGGATTGACTAATGGTCAACTTTTAGCACCCAGCTGAACTGAATCAGGGTAGTACTGCATGTGGAAGGCCCACCTGAGAATTGTAGCCAACAGCATAAAAGGAGAACTGGAGGTGAAGATGGTGTGCTGATGATGCTCCTGGGGAAGCTGGTCACTCTGGTTTTCCTGATGTGAACTCAGCCGTTTTCATCATTGGAGGAGCTCAAGTCCTCACTGTCTCTGAGGATGGCTGCGGTTCTCTTCAGGGGAACCCTGGTCCTTACCTTGGGCATTGCTTCCTGGCTCCAGTGCAGATCCCCCAGCCTGCCGGCACAGATCCTTCATCCCGCTGACACAGACTTTCTAGCTTCCATCCCTGACCTTTGGGCCTTCCCAGTGCAGATCCTTGATACAGACTTTCATGAGACATGTTGAGGGCTCTAGGCCTCCAGATGGACTCATAGAGGACATCGCCATGGGCTCTAGGTCTTTGGCTGGACTTGTGTAGGACATTTCTGTTGGATCCAGGCCCTCAGCTGGATTCTTTGGGTCTCTAATGCATGGACAGATCTGCACTCTCCTGCATTTGACTCTTTGGGTGAATATTATAAAATAATCCTATGAATTATGTGTCCTGTATTAAATCTATTTCCTTGCAAACCCTGACTACCACAACCTGTGTCAGCATCAGGTGGGAGTGAAATTCCATCTTGCCGTCTGTCTCCTGTTGCTGATGACCCTTCAGCGCCTCCACCTGCCCCTCCTCCCTCCTCCAGTGAGTAAGTCTCTGCCTGTCAGCTCACTCCATGCTATTGCCTGTGTGCCAAAGCCTCACCCTAACTCTGCAACACCATTTTAAGGTACCTATAAAAGTAAAAATATTTTATTTTTATTTGCAGTGTTTTTGTTTGCATGTTTGGTTTGCTTTTTTTTTTTTTTTTTTTTTTTTTTTTGAGATCCTCGCTATGCAGCTCAGGCTGGCCTTGAGCTCACTTTTAGCCCAGGCTGGTCTCGAACTTGCAACAATCCTCTTGCCTCAGCCTCCCTGGGATTACAGCGAGTAATCTTGTAATCCTGCTGGGATTACGGGCGTGCGCCACCACAGCCTGGCATGGTTTCCTTATTCTTTACATTGTATATTTATGTCAAAGGTGTGTAAGACTCACTTTGATGGACTTATGAACAAATCCAATTTATAAACATTCTCCCTGAGTGGGACTCGTTCCAAATTTGGAGACTGACTTTTATACTAGAAACCAGTTTCTTTTCTATTCTAAGCTTCTGCATGGCAGGCCAGGCCCAAGCCCCTTTCCTTCCGTTTTTGGTGTGGCTTTCTTTTCCCCGTTCTGCCCACCCATGCCTCCTCTCCTCCTTCCTTCCTCCTTGAAGGCACGAATCATAGGGCTGAAGGTGGCCTGGAGGACTGGGTGCTGGAAGTTGCGCCCTACAGGGAGGGAGCTCTCTCATTTTATGTTCCCTCAACCATTCGAGTGCTTGTACACTCTATGCTTTTGTGGTGAAAGGCCACTAACCTCTTTCCCAAAACTGAACCAAATCCCCAGTCCTCAGCCAAAATCACAGCCACACGCCCTTCAGAGTTTTTTCCAGAAGTTCCAAGTGAAAAGGTTCCTCACCTCCTCACTGCTGTCCCTGCCTGTCTTCCTCTTTTGCAGTTTCTGAATGCAAGTTCACTTTTCTGATAAAAATTAAGAATGAGTTTGCAGGGCCAGGGATATAGCTCAGTGGCACAGGTGCCTGCCTGGCAAGTGCAAGGTCCTGAGTTCAACTTCCAGTACTATTAAAAAAACTGAGTTGGCCTTTAGTAAGCTAGTACTGTGTGTTGGCACATTATGTCACCCATCCTTCTTGGTGTGGAAATCTTAAGCAGCTAGGTGGCTTGTGCAACATCATGTAGCTGGTTCACATGGAGTCAGGATTTGAACTCAAGTGCATCAGATTCCAGAGGGCATTCTCCTCATTGTGCTGTAGGGTTATGAAAGTAACTGCCAGGAACGTTATTCTGTCACAGAGCTTCCCAGCCAAGCTTTCCCCAAGACCTACAAGCCTAATAGGTTTTTCACCCTTCACTCTGCCCTGAAACCCCTGGGGTGGGGGTTGGGCTACTGCTGAAGGGGGATTCATTGGTAGCTTGTCAGTCACTGTAAAGATCCCTTACAATCAGTTGTTCTCCTAGCAGCTGCTTTGGGCTTCCGCATGCAATAACTTAAGCCCTCAAATGCAAACTACTCAAAATTGCAAAATGCTCCTGGCTGGCAGATTTCCACTAAGCCTGATTCAGCACGTTTGGGAGCCAGGGAGGAGTCACAGAGGATCCTCCAGCCGGAGCCAACATGCAGCCTTGCACATTGCACACCCTGGTCACAGCACTTTCACGAGCAAATGCCTTTTCCTCCGCTCTTTGTATCTGCTGCCCTCTCTGCCTAATGCCCCCTGCCTCAGACCCAACTGTGGCCTGTGAGCTTGTGCCTCCAGGTATCACAGTAAGGGAGAGCGCACAGGCTTCCTTGTCTGCCCCAAGGAGTCCTCATCCCAGCCCTAGAGCAGTCCTGGGCAACAATTCTCAGGACCATGTTGGGAGAGGAGGTTGTTAAACTCTGGGCCTTGCCCCAAATCTCCTAGGTCCAATTCGCTAGGGTGGAGCCTGGGAAAGGTGCATCTTAACTAGTTCTCCAGGTGCTTGGGAAAATCCTAGACTCAGCTTCCCAGAATTGAGTCATGGCTTGATCTTCAGATTCTTTATCCTGTATTAAAACAAAATTAACCAATACTTAGGTGATACAAAAACTATATCCTAGGTACCGTGTACATGACATACGATCAGGGTCTCAAGTGGCCAAGGAAACCCTAGTAAGGGAGACACTATTATCCGTATTTTGCAGATGAGGAAAATGAGGCCAGCGGCTTAAAAACTGGCCCACAGTCACTCCTGAAATACGAAGCAGACTTGGCTCCAGATTTCCCTCTCTACTCCCCTGCCTCTGTGGATCTGTGGATTTCTATCTTTCAATCACCTCACTTTTAACATTTATGTAATTTATTTGAATGGTATGCAAAAATCTGTGAGGACAGAGGCTTTCGGCTCTTTGTTCATGGCTGGATACTCAGAAGCTAGGACTGCGAGGCAGTCAAGGCCAGTACCCAATTGTCGAATGAACACGCAAACATTTTAACATGAAGTTGAGGAAATGCTCATACTTTTTTCTCTCCTATTCACTAAAACACACTGACACAATTAGGACTGTTAAGGAGGCTCTGTGCCACCCCCCCAGTCACCCTGTTTCCTTCCACTGCCATCTCAGTGGAAGACACCCTGATGTGGAACCTACCTCCCTCATTGTGCAAGCCACAAGTAATTGTAACTTTCTCATCAAAACAGTCAGCCCCCGAGAATAGGAATGGATTGATTCAGCTCTGCATCCCTGTCCACTCTTTATTGCATGTGTCTGTCTGTCTGTCTGTGATGATGAGGATTAAACCCAGGGTCTCACTGAATTGCTCAATTATCCAGGCTAGGCTCAAAGTTGCAATTCTCCTGCCTCAGCCTTCCAGCGTGCACATCACCATGAAAGAAGGAAAAGTCTTCTGAGGGGGCTGATTGTAAGGAGACTGCTCCTCCATTTCCTGTGAGATTTGAAAGGTGGCGCTGGGATTAAGGGTGGCAAAGATGAAAGAAGCCGAGATCTGGACTTGCAGGACTTGCAGGTTTGAACTGTTGACATCAGGACCCCTGAGCCTCCTTCTGGCTGATGGATCCTGCTCCTGCATTGGACTGGTGCCGTCATTTCCATCTCCAAATCCCTCACAGATGAAGACCATATGCTCATGTCCTTCCCACGTGTCTACCAAGGCTGCTTGGTGACTGGTATTTAGAAGGTGCTCGAGAAAAGACACATTGATTGGTGGGCCCAGCAGCATGTCCTCTAGTCTCGGCTACTCAGGAAGCTGAGGCAAGAAGATCCCTGGAGCTCTTGAATTCAAGATTAGCCTGAGCCACACAGAAAGACCTGGCCTGAAAAAGATTCTTTTAAATGTAGGTTGGTGCAATAAATGAAGGAGAAACGGTTAAATCCATCTGCTGTAATGAGAAAGGTCACCGTAGCTTTTCACTCACCCTCCTCTGTTTGCATGGCCTGTTGTGGGTAGACTATTTCTGTATCATGCCTATTTGTGAGAGGCAATTTGATTGGAAGCTTGTTTGAAGTTGTGAGGGAAGAGCATTTTACCTGGCCAAAGAAATGATGAGCTATAGGAACCAAGAGTGACAGTGCACGTTGAGGAGGAGAAGGTTCTTGTGCAGCCCTACCTCGCCCCAAGGCCTGCTGGGGTTGTGGGGACAAGGGGGTCTCCAGCAGGCCGAGCTTCCGCTCACTGTGAGGCATATAGCTTGGTCTTTGGTGAAGATCCCAAAGTGAATTTCTCAGGCTCCCAGCAGGCAGGAAGTCAGGGATAATTAAACACTGTTTCCTTGGTACACAGCAGCCCACCCCACCCACACAGGAAAGGCACAGGCCGAAGCTGCCCAGCAGTGAGGGGAGCGGCAGGAAAGCACAGAGGGCAGAACTCCCACCAGCACTGAGGGTCCCATCACTTTTGCCCAGAATCCCTACTCGCAGAGAACATCCCCCGGCGAGGCTCACGGGAAAATCAAAAGGAGTGTGAGAGTCACATGCTAGGTCAGTACGTGCTGTGTTGTCTCAAACTCCGAGCCTCGCTCTGGAATGGTGAGTCCATCCATTGGCAGTTACCCAAGAGCTTCACCATTTCCTTTATACTACAACACAGAGCGCCAGAGCTGGGGCTGCAGCTTTGGAGTAGAGTGCTTGTCCAGCAGGAGTGAGTCCCTGGCAGGAAGATTGCCTTACCACGAGTTCAAGGCCTGGTACACTTAGTCAGTTTGAGGCCACTCTAAACTAGGTGACCAGACCCTGTCTCTCAAAAAAAAAAAAAAAAAACAAACCACCTACCACCTCAAAAGTTAGCATCTGAAAATATCTAGGTTTCAAAGGAATTACAGTTGGTACCCTATAGAAATACCTGTACCTTCGTGTCCACTGTGGCCTGATTCACACTGCACAATGCCACTGCCACTCCACAGATGAGTGGATAAAGCAAATGTGGTCCGTATACATGGCAGGGTATTATTCAACAGTAAATGTGCTGGGCATGGTGGCGCATGCCTGTAATACCAGCACTTGGGAGGCTGAGGCAGGAGGATGGTTGTGAGTTCAAGACCAGCCTGGGCTACAAAGTGAGCTCAAGGCCAGCCTGAACTGCATAGGGAGACCCTGTGTCCAAAATAACAACAACAACAACAACAACAAAAACCAAGAACAACAAAATAACAACAACAACAACAAAAATAACAGCAGCAAAGGAAGAATTCATATCATGTGCAGTGGAGATCAACATGTCAGTGAACAAAGCCACACTCAAGGACAAGCATCACGCATTTTCCCTAGTAGGAGGACTCTATTGGGGGGAAAGATGCCAAGAAAGAAGGGAGCCTATAACACAGGAAGGGCTGGGGGCCTGAGAGAGGAGGAGTAGGGGAGAGCAATGGGGCTGGGAGAAGTTGACTTGCATTCTAAGTGATGTCCATATTTGCAGTGAAGAAGCAAATGCTACCTTTCTGTTGGCATGTGTTTGCAGTCCATTATGTTTACATTCCTTGTGTGCCGTGGGTGTGTGTAAAGAACACATCTCTGTTCCTTTTTTATCCTCTTTCCTCCCTCCCACTCCATCCTAGCTCCCTGCTTCCTATTATCCATCTTTCCTTTTGCTTTTTATTTATAATTTGGGCTTCTCATAGCAGAGAAATCATCGTGGTATTTAAGGTTGTGCATCTAGGTAACTTCACTTAACATTATGGTCTCAAGGTGTATCCATTTTCCTACAAATGACTCAGATTTATCCTTCTTTATAACAGAGTAGTACTCCACTGTGTGTAAATCCCACATTTTCTTTATCCATTTATCTGTCTTTGGACATACAACCTGCTTCTGAAAACTATTGTTCATTATGCTGCTGTAAACATGGATATGCATGTACCACTGTGATACAATGTCTTTAACTCTTTAGGGAAGACATCCTGAAGGGGAATAGCTGAGTTGGATGGAATTTCTATTTTTAGTGTTTTGAGGAAATTCCACACTGATTTCCATAGTAGCTGTGCTACTCTTTATTCCCGCCAGCACCGTGCAGTAGTAAGGCTCCTTTTCCCGGCAGCCTCCCCAGCATCTGTGGTTATTTGCTCTCTCAATGGTAGCCATGGTTTCTGGAGTGAGATGGAATCTCAGTTCTGTTTTAATTTGCATTTCTCCAATGGTCAGCAATGCTGAACATGTTTTCATGTATCTATTGGCCATCTGTACTTCTGAGAAGTTGCTATTCATTGCAGTTGCCCTTTTTTAGATTGAGTCTTTTATTTGGCTGGGGTCTAATTTCTTGAGTTCTTTTTATATCAAGAAAGAAAGAAAGAAAGAAAGAAAGAAAGAAAGAAAGAAAGAAAGAAAGAGTAAAAAAGAGAGAAAGAGAGCCTGAGTTTCATTCTCCAGTTTGACCACTTGGCTGCCTGCGACCTTGGGGTAATTCCAGCCCTCATTTCTTCCATCTTCCAAGTGATGGGGTAGGGGCAGGTAGCCCCTCCCGTGAACTCTGGGTTGAGGGCAGTGGGAGAGGATGGCCCTTAAATATGACTTCTGACCAAATTTTAGTTCCTCCCTTCCTCAACCCCAAATCCCTTGAGGGGCACTTGCTCAACCTCATTCCCAGGTGATATGCAGGGCACCTTGGGGAGCTTGGGAGCCCCTGGGTGGGGGGACTGGGACTCACTGGGCCTAGCCCTGGGCAGAAAGCAGCTGGGAGCGCCCGAAGGATGAGTCCTGCTCGCCAGTGTCCCTTTGTGTCCTGGGCCTGGGCATGGGCTCCGGTAGCTACGGGGAAGGAAGGGAGGGTGGAAATCTGTGCTGGGGACTCGGGAGTGTGAGGCTGGCTGGGAGTTTCCTGGTAAGAATCCCTTTCCTGTGGTCCTGCTGGGAAGTGGGTGGTGGGCTATAGTAAGTTACTACCAGTAACTAGTTTAAAATACTGCCTACATGTGATTTTCCAAGATACATATTACAGTTCTCTCTTCCTTCCCTCTTTCCTCCCTCCTTCCTCCCTCCCTCCCTTCCTTCCTTCCTTCCTTTCCTCCTGCTTTTGCAGTACTAGGGATTGAACCCAGGGCCTTTGCACTGACCTATATCCCCAGCCCATTTTTATTTTTTATTTACAGACAGAGTCTTGGTCACTAAATTGCCTAGGCCTGGCTTGAACTTGGGTTCTCCTGCCTCAGCCTCCCAGAGTGCAACGATTACAGACATGTGCCATCATGTCCAGCTAGAACAGGGTTTTTCAGCCTCAGCTCCACGCCGACGCCCTGAGGGCTGCTCTGTGCACTGTAGGATGTTTGCCGCCCTCTGCACGCTGCCCCAAGACAGGACAGTGGACAGCCTTAAAGTGTCCGTGTGGAGGCAAACCTGCATTGTCACCTCTACCCCGTGGTGTAGAAAGACACGGCACCTGCAGTTGTTTGGTGCTCGCTAAGCAACCAGGAAGTGGGGCGGGCAGAAGTCCGGGTCTCAGTCACTGAGCAACTCGAGGAGCCGGGCTCCGGGCAGAACCGCCCTGAACGCAGCTCACACGGTGAAAGCAGCTGCACGGCGAGGTCCACTCTGCCCAGGGTTTATCCGCTCACGCAGAGGCCAGGAAGGGAAGCACTGCTCTGACCTGGAGCCTCCACCCACTGCACCGCCCTGCCGGTGGAGGTTCTTGCTGGGTGCCCTGTGGGGTTCCTTCAAAATGATGCTTATCATTTCTAATCGATTGCCTTTGTTTTTCCTGATGTCATCCACCTCGCCTCCGGATGGGACATTGAAAACAAGGACTGTTCTGCCCTGCCAACCCCAGAATGCCGGGCCCTCCACAGGAGGTAGAGTCCAAGCCACAGGCTCGAAGACTGGAGCAGGAAGGAAAGTAGGACAGCAAAAAGGAGAGAACCAGGAAGGCAGGGAGGAAGACAAGAGAGGAGGGAGGCAGGAAGGAAGGAGAGAAAAGCCCAGTACTCCCCGGGGCAGATCCAGTGGGAGGAGCAACCTGAGCAGGGCACAGTTTGTGCAAAGGCCTAGAGGCGTCAGTGGGACGGGTGGGGGAACGTCTGCAGGGCACAGTGCCAGGTGAAAATGTAGGCTCCTTGTTCATGTGTTACAAAGAATTCCCAGACAGCTGCCTCAGAGTTCTAAGCCAAATGGGGACCAAATGGGGACCATGTGACCGCAGGTTGCAGCTCTCTGCGCAGGCGGCCACCCCAGCTGTCTTCAGCCAGCTCAGCCCCATGACCTCCGAACCCTCGCCCAGCTGAGGTCGGCTTCCTAAAGTGCACACGGCTACCAAGGTCTGATGCTGATGGGGAGGAGCCCTGCGGGATGGGGCTATGCTGCACTGCATGCACGGACTGTGCAGGGCACCATTTGCTCAGTGGCGACAGCTTGCAAACTCAGGCGAGCCCCAGCCCAGGCATGGTGTGGAGCTCAGGTCAGAGCCTGTGAGCACAAGGCAGAGAGCAGACCCAGTCTTCTTGCAAAGCTCCTGCATTGCTAATTTCCTATCATCTTGTTTTGAAATTCTGTATTTTTTTAGTGTTTTCTTCTTTTTTTATTCTCTTTAAAATAAAAAATGCAGGAAAAGAAAAAAGCTCCTTCAGAGTCTGCTGAGGCTTCCTGGACGTGCGCCTGGCGTCAGAGCAATCTGTTGTCAGCCCACAGCGAGTGCTGTGGATAAATACTCTGATCTGGGGCCTGGTGAAACCTGTCATTTACAGGCCACCATAGGGGATGACCTTAATTAGGACTTGGGTGTTATGTTTCTGGGGCTGCTGAAGTCACCTGCTTTGCTGTATCTGAGTGTACCTGCACGCGGACCGTGTACTAAGGAATATTCCTGCGAGTTCTAACTTCGCACAAGGTGGGAGTGTGCAAGAGTGCACACCCTCCCTTGCACACATGTGACTATGAAAAAGGGTAATCAGTCACTGTGTGTCTTTCCAACCTGGGAAAATCTGATGATCCCAGAACTGTTGGAAAATGAGCTTTGCCATAGAAGGCAACCAGCTTTGAGAATCTTGTTCGGGAGAGGAAAGGAGAAAGAAAGGAAGCCTGCTGGCTGCTGGCCTGGGCCTTCCCTGTCATCATTGGGGGTCTCTCATGCCCACCAGTCAGGGTCCCCGG
This sequence comes from Chinchilla lanigera, assembly GCF_000276665.1. NCBI lineage: Eukaryota > Metazoa > Chordata > Mammalia > Rodentia > Chinchillidae > Chinchilla > Chinchilla lanigera. The sequence continues at coordinate 2,743,080 of NW_004955461.1, forward strand.
AATCTGAGAGTTGAGGCCAGGGACAGCTAAATCCGGGATTCAGTGCGCTAAGGACACAAGGTGAGCAGGGTGAACTCAGCGCTATTTCTGGGAGTGTGGGTGGAGGTGTTTCATCGTTGTTGATATTGTGTGTGTATGTGTGTGGTACTGGGGACTGAACCCAAGCCTTAGTCCTTTGTAATTTTTTATTTTAACCCAGGGTCTTACTAAGTTGTCCAGCAGGCTGAGCTCAAACTTGTGATCTTCCTACCTTAGCCTCCCAGAGTGCTGAGAAGTGTCAAATTTCCAGATCTGGCTGTGCCGTCTTGTGAGCTAATCCCTTGTACTAAATCTTGCACATAATGTTTCTCTCCTATTGTTCCCTTTTTTTCAGATAGCTCTAATACAGATACTGATATCCCCATTTACACATGAGGAAGAGGGGCTCAGGGTTTAGTGATATCCTCAACTCCAACCCCATATCAGGGTTGTAACCCTGATTCTCGCTCCTCTGTGCAGGAGGGTGAAAGGAAAGAAGGCAGGAGAGAAAAAAGAAGAGGAAGAAAAAATGGAAACAAAGCTTTTATAAGTGAGGAGGGAGAGAGGCATTGAAGGGAGGGAGGAAATGGGAAAAGAAGAATCAAGTTATATCATGCATAGGTACAAATTCCCTGTGATGAATGTGATCATTATGAATACCAATAAAATAAAATTAAAAAAATAAAACCTGTGAGCTGCCCATGAACCCACACGGCTTCTCCAAGAGAGTACATAAAAAGAGGATGGAAAAAAGTGGAGGGTTTTCTTTTTCTTGGGGATAAAAGATCACCCTGAGACAGACAAACTGCTCCATGCTCAGAAGTGGGCTTTGCGTCCCCGTCCTACTTTGCTATACCTTATAGTCTATCCCAAGTCCCTAAACGGAGCCAAAGCCCCAGCTGTGCGACTTGGGCCAGTCCCTTATATCTTCCCAGCCTTGCACTGCTGAGCTATAGAATGAAGAGAGGCAGACCCGGGAACTTCGACGCGCTGTTCATGGGTGATGAACTGTTATTTTTTTCTTATTTTAAGACGAGATCTTACTATGTAGCCCAGAGTGGCTTCTAACTTCTCACCTTTCTGATCCCTCTTCCCGAGTGCTGGGACTGCAGGCGTACACCACACACTCAGCTAACGATGAAGGAGTTTTAGAATAGATACTCTTTGGCCTAGCAATTTGACTTATCAAAATTTATCTACAGGAAATCCACAAAGACAAATACACAAAATGATATGTTATACAGAGATGTTCCCTGAGGCATTATTTACAATATTAAAGAGCTTGAAATAACCTACTGGCTGTTCATATGGAAAGTGTTAAATAATTACAACACTCCATCTGTTGTGATACTCGCAGATATTTAAAATGATACCAAAGCCTTGTATGATGGCACATGCCTGGAATCCCAACACCCTGGGAGTCTGAAGTAGGAGGATCACAGTTCCAGCCCAACCTGAGCCTGGGAAATTTAGGGACTTAGAAAAACTCTCAATAATAAATAATTATATAACAATAATAAATAATAAATCTCAAAATAATAAATAAGAAAGGACTGGAGATGTAGCTCAGTGTGAAGGCCCTGGGTTCAATCCCCAGTATTGAGAGAAAAAAAAAGAAGATATAGAGGGTTTCTAGGTGATGCACTATTTTTTTGTACCAAGAATCGAACTCAGGACCTTGAGCTTGCCAGGCAGGCACTTGTGCCACTGAGCTATATCCTCAGCCCCAGGTGATATGTTAGCAATGTGTCTTACTAGTGGTACAGCTGCAGAGGTAAGCGCTGGTTCCCAAACATCCCAAGACTGCCCAGATGGCTCATGCTCAGGGGTGGAGTGGGGCTCTCTGAGGGAACATTATTCAACTGCATATCTTCGGTATTGTTTAAAGTCTTTACCTTGGCCATGTTCACCCTGAGGATGGCATAATTAGTTAAAACAAGTAGCAAGGTAAAATGTGTGTTCATGAGGACATTCATGTCACCGTGGTTGTCACTGTACTATTGTAGATTATAGAGATTTTACCCCTTTGTTACATTTCTCTGAATTTTCCGAATTGTTTGCAGTGCCCAGGCACAACCTATAATAATGAAACAAAATAGTAAAACACTTTTGGTTTTAGAAAAGAAAGAAAGAATCTACTAACTCTAAACTCTTTTGCTTTGCAGAAATTTCAAGAGTTATGAAGTGGCTGTATTTGTTATCTCGTGCTATGTACCAAGTTATCCACAAATTTAGTGACTTAAAACAACTGTGTGAGAAACCCACATCATAAACACAGAGCAAAATGGAAGATGGTAGGATGTAAGGAGATGGAGCCTTCTCCAGTGGGAAGGGGATGGAGAGATGGAGGGGGAGGGGAAGGGGAAGGGGGTGAAAAAAGAAGGAAGATGTGTCATGGACACGCACCAGCTCCACATGAGGAATGTGAAAGCAGCACACACTATAAGCACGGACTAACACAAAATTTTAAAGCCAGCTGTATACAGTTATTATCTCAGAAATGGTCCGTGGGTCAAGATTTTAGGACAGTTTAGCTGAGCCCCTTTGACTCAGGATCTCTAAAGGAGCTGCAGGTGTGTGTCCAGCTGCTTCATTGGAAGGCTCAGGTGTGGAAGCCCCGGGCTTCTGTCCCTAATCATCTGAGTCTCTGTGTGGGGTTGCAGGAGTCTCCTAAGGACACCGTGCGGCACTTCTCTCTAAGCTAGAATGCAAGGAGCAGGAAGGCAGAAGCTGCAGTATCTTTTATGGCTTGCCACAGAAGCACACGTTTCCACAAGAGCCTGTTGGTCACTCAAGGCATCCCTACTCGGAGGAGAGCACTCATAACTCTGTGGAGACAGAACAGCAGGCATCACTGCGGGCTGTTGTAGTTACTTTTCCTGTTGCTAAGACAAAACACCTGACACCCAAAGTTAAAGGAGGAAAGGTTTATTTGCTCACAGTTTGTAGAGGTTTCAGTCTATAATTGGCTGGTTCCAGTAATTGCAGAGGAGAAAGTTCCTGGCAGACAGAATGTGGCAAAGCAACAAGGAGCATCCACAGCTTTCTACCCTTTATGCCTCATCCAATTTAAGACGGGTATCATCCACACCCTTAATCCTAGCGCCCTTGATCCTAGCATTGCACCATGAATTAATCCCAGTGTCACACACTCTGGATCCAGCCTCCTCTTAAAAACCCTATGACCACATAAGACTTCGGGGGACATCTAGACACAAGCCATAACAGGGGCCATCCTGGCTAAACAGCTGTGTGTCTGAACTGCTGAGTGCTGCCCAAATGAAAGGAAATTTTCTGTTGCCTCTTTTCTTGACCCCAGGGAGCTCTGTGACAGTAAAGTTGGTCTTGGCTTACTTGGCCTGTCATTGTTTCAGGTACATCATGAATATATCCATTGTGGGTAGGTGGGCCGTGTATGTGATACAGCTTAAGATGCACTGTGAACATGTACTAATAGAAAAAGGACTATATATATTTTTTTTCTTTTTCTGTAAAGAATTCTAAAAAGTACAGAGGTCAAAGCAAGGAATAAGATCCTGAACAAGCACAGTCCCTCTCTCTGCCCTTCTGCTATCTGTTTCACAGATGGCGTCAGCGCACACGCTCCCTGTCACTGGCCTCTTCCACCCACCTGTGTCCGTGTCCGGAGATGTCCAGGGAAAGACAGAACAGAAGTTGAGCCAGGCGCTGCTAACCAGGAGTCCCCTCAAGCCACCTATGTTGTATTTATTTCTGTATCCCAGGGCTTGGTGTAGAGCCAGCTCAGCAGCTGCTGAGTAGCGACTTGCTGTGTAGCGACTCACTTTTTATTAAATGAACATGGAGAAGCTGTCGTGTACGAGGGAAGTCGGCTTCCTTGGAAAGCAGTGGAAGCAGCCAAGGGTGAAGACGGCCACGGGAGCTCAGCAAACATCTCCAGTGTCCGACCAGCTCTCACCTTCCCAGCCCACCCTCCCTGTGTTCTGCTGCCTCCCTCCCCTCCTTTCCCCTTCCTCATGTCTGGGAAACATTCCCATTTCTTATCAGCTATTTGATGTGGGGCAAGTTATTGAATGTTTCTGGCCTCCAATTGCCTGTAAAACAAGAGTCATGATACTGCCTCATAGTGTTGTTAGAAAGCTGAAATTAAAGAAAAACACATACTGTGCTGGAGACTCTGGAAATGATAAAGATGAGAACCCCTCTCTGCTCTCCGTGCTGTCCCAAGCTTACTGCACATTTCATTTCCTGCTTTACTTTTGTCATTTAATATGATTTTGCAGTAATGTCTGCCAGTTGTCACCAGGTTTCCATAGATGTATTTTTTAATGTCAGCCAACATGTTTCCAGCTATGTCAGAGAAACATTTAAGGTCTTTCAAAATTTTTGATAACATTACAACTTCTACAAACACAGTGGATGTTTAATTCCTTTACAATCATTACAATAAAAACACATTGCCATTAATCCCCCTCAGAACATTCTTCCTTGCCTCAAACGCACTTACCCCATTGTTCTTACACTTACGGAAGCAGCTTGATGTCTTCTGTCCTGAGTGTCTTCAGTTTCGCTGTCATCGCTGCCTGGGTGTCCTGAATTAACTCAAAATGTCCACTTTTCACGGTTGTTTGACTTTGAGGAAGGGCCGGAAGTTACACAATGCCAGGTCCAGTGGATAGGTGAGTGAGGACACACTGTAATGTTTTTGCAAAGCTGCCTTTCCATTGGATGGCACTCAGCAACGCATAAAAGAGCACTTCCAGAACTGCTTCGGGAAGTGGCAGGAATGATGGGATACATGTGTCTGAAGCAAGGGGGATTCTGAGGGGGATTAATGGCGATGTGTATTGTACTGTAATAAATTTTTCAATTTAAAAACACTGTATATTTTGATCATACCTCATACATCACACATCTGCTTAGATTTTTCCATAAAATAACTTTCCCAAATTCATATTACCTGTCCAGGGACTGTATGAGTTCAGAATTCACTTTTTATTAATGTATAAAGTTTGGGTTTCTTTTCCCTTCCAGAGGTTGTGTTCCTTCCAGGGATCATTTGTCACCTTCCATGGGCCACACAGTATGTGGCAGTGAAGGGAACAAGTTTTGAAACCAGATAGATCTGAGCTTGAATTCTGACTTTGCCACTCTGAAATTCAGCCTTCTCAACAATAAAGTATGTGCATTTATACCCAGTGTCAGTTATATATTGCTGCATTATAAGTCATTCTAAAACTAAACGCCTTAAAATGGCAACGGGCATTCACTTGGCTCATGTATCTGAAATTTGGGCGGCACTCCAAAGGAACAGCTCACCTCTGCTCCGTGCAGGGTGAGCTGACGTAGCTTGGGGAAACATCCAAGATGGTGCATGCACATGGTTGGTAGGTGGGTCTATGTCCACCGTCTGGGGGGAACTGAGCTGGGACTGTGTGCTAGAAACCTTGGCTCATTTCCATGTGGATTTTACTATCAATTTCTTGAGTTGCCTAAGACATGGTGGCTTGATTCCAAGAGTGTCCCAAGAGCTCCAGGTAGGAACTAGATAGCCTTTTATGATTTGGCCTTAGAAGTCACATACTGCTAGGTGTGGTGGTGCACACCTGCAATGCCAGCACTCAAGAGGCTGAAGCAGGATTGCCATGAATTTGAGGTCATCCTGGACTACATAGGGTGACCCTGTCTCAACCCCCACCTCCAAAAAAGAGTCATGTACTCTCACTTCCACTGTGGTTATAACGCCATGTCGATTCAAGGAGAGCCCACTTTTGATTGGGTGGAATGCCAAGTCACATTATAAGAAGAATTGATTAGACAGAGAATCTTGCTTTGGCTATTTTTTGAAAAATATAATTTGCCACAGAGTTCTAAAAATTTAGAAATTAAAGCAAGAGTATATGTCATGTGAATGGCTGGGTACCTAGCTCATAGCAAATACTCATGGCTGGTTTGCACATGGACCTGGAGCAAGGATGGTCAGCATCTTAGGGGACACCTTCAGCATATGTTGAGAAAGTGAGTGATTTTCTTTCTTCTTTATTTCTTTTTTCCTTCCTTTCTCCCTCCTTCCTTCCCCTCTTCCTTCCTTCCTTCCTTCCTTCCTTCCTTCGTTCCTTCTTTCTCTGCTGCTCCTACTCCAGCTTCCCAAGTACTGGGATCACAGGCATGCACCTCTGCAGCTGGCTTCCAGTCCCCTTTTATAATACAAATTTTATTTTGAGACAGAGTCTTGCTAAATTGCCAGGTTGATCCTGAATTTACAGGCTTCCTCCTGCCTCAGCCCCCATATGGCTGGGATTATAGGCATGTGCCACTGTACCTGGCTTGAGTGGTTTTCTGATGATCTATTTTGCTGTTACCTGAATCACTCTTTTGCTCCCTTCAGAAGAATAATGATGAATGCGTCCATTCTGACATTTTCCCAAACACTTTCATCTTTCTTCAGTTGGTCAATCACAATAATTGCCAGGGACAGATAACACTGTGTGGCATTGTTTAGCCACATCCCAGGTGTCTCACGGCTGTGCCTTTCAAACTGCCCTGTATGGCTTGGCCCTAACATAGTTTATCTCTACTGTGCGCAACAGGATGTGAGCAGTAAGGCAGGAAGTGAGCCTGACCTACTGTCAGTCGAACAGGGGGTTTTGACACGGAATATTCCTGAACCACTCAGTCCTAGCTGCAGAGATGCCAATTGTGGAGCAAAACTTGCCTTTGACCTATTTGGTTGAAGCTGGGATGAATTGTCAAATGGGGCCCAGAGACAAAATGGCACTAGCCCAAGGCCATTGAGCAAGTTTGGATATCAGAGTCCTGGATTACAGCACGGTTTCTCAATGTCAGCACTATCCTCATTCTGTCTTTTTTTTTTTTTTTTTTTTTTTTTTTGTACCAGTGATCAAACTCAGGACCTTATGCTTGCCAGGCAGGCGCTTATGCCACTGAGCTCTATCCCCTGCCTATCCACATTCTGGACCAAGCACTCCCTTGTTAAGGGAGTTGGCTTGTGCACTGAAGAATGGTCAGAGGCATCCCTGGCCTTTACCCGCTATATTTCAGTAGCATCCCCATTTGTAATAAAAACTGCCTTCAGACATCGCCAAATTCCCCCCAGGGGACAAAGCAATGCCCTAGTAGAGAAACACTGGGCCAGAATTCATGTCTTCTGGCTGCCTATCAATCTATCAAGCAAAAAGATCATTTTGACAGGGTTTCTCCTGATTTATAAAGACCAAAGTCAGAGGCTGATCCATCAGGTCTTTCACACAGAAAGAAACCCTCCCTCTAGAATGAAGAACATTCTCTATGATGACAGGCCTGGTTCTTCCAGAAGGAAAGACAAACTCATGGAAGAAAGGCAGAGATGACTCTTGTCGATCAAAAGGTTGTCTTGGACTTATCTTGAATTAGGTTTAGTTCTAGAGATGAAAGACTTAAATCAGGTACAGTGGGGAAAATCTGAATGTCTTGATTTTTTTTTTTTCCAGTCTTGGGTATTGAACTCAGAGCCTTCATGCTGACAATTTTATTTTTATTTTTACTTTTGAGATGTGGTTTTACTAAGTCACTAATTGCCCAGGCTAGGCTTGTGATCCTCTTGCTTCAACCTTCTGGAGCATTAGTATTGCAGGCATGCACCAAATGTCTTTTAATTTTTTAAAGTGGGATATGGTATTGTAGTTAAGAGCATTTTCTTGTTTGGAGGAAATGCATGACGAAAAATTGAGCAGTAAGAGAGAATGTAGATGTATAACTTACTTTGAAATGCTCAGCCTTAAAAAGGCACGGCGGTACAGACCTGTAATCTCAGCCCTCTGGGAGCTGAGGCAGTAGGATCACCAATTTTTCAGCCTAGTAAACTTTATGATGTACTGAGAACCTGACTCTAAATAAAAATAAAAAAGGGACTGGGGGTGTAACTCATTGTGAAGACCCTGGATTCAATCCACAAAAACATAAGCAAAAACAGTATGTCAACATCTTAATAACTGATGACTTCATGATAGATCTGTACTATTATAGTCTATTCTTCTGTATGTTTGAAAATTAAAGTAATGTGAAAGTTTAAAAATAAAGGAAAGGGCTGGGGATATAGCTCAGTGGCACAAGCGCCTGCCTGGCAAGCGCAAGGTCCTGAGTTTGATCCCTGGTACGACAAAAAAAATAAAAATAAAAAAGTAAAGACCTGCAAAGTATCCTGAAGTGCACAAGAGTGTTGATTGCAGCATTGTATCCAATAGAAGAAAATCAGGAGTGTCTTAACTATTCATCTTTGAGCACAAGTGACATTAAAACATTATAAAAGTGAGAAAAACACACACAGAGAACAGAGCTATATATTTTCCTGAATACATACATATGCCTCGTAAGTGTGGCAATTGATTCATAAGTGTGTGCATACGTGTGTAGGTGTGCATATGTGTGTGTACGTTCCTTCCTAACAAGGGGCAGGGAAGACACAAGCCAAGTGGACACCCCGGCTGCCCCTGTGACTGGTGTGGGCGCTGTAGCTGGCTGCTGGAGGCGCTCCTTATGGGACGCTCGCTGGCTCTGCTCCCACAGGTTTTTGCTGTTTCCTGTCTGTGCCGCCTCCTCCATGGCTGCCTGCGTGAAGAGCAGCTCCCCACCACTGGTCAGCTGCAGCCTTCCCATGGGGTGCAAAGCTCTGTTGCCCTTTGTTGCCAAGGGCACTGCCCGGTGGAACTCTTGCATGCAAATCTGTGCTGCTCAGTCTGTCTCCCAGGAGCCTGGAATGCAGCAAGGTCACTCTAGGGAAACACAGCCGGCAGAACTGCAGCCACGGTGGCAGTCTCCCTTCTCTGTTTTTCCTCTTTTAACAAAGGGAATGTTTTTCTAACCACTCATGATAATTGAAGTTACACGTGTAAGCATTAATATATTATGCACGTACATACTCCTGCATGTGTAGGTGTCTGTATAGGAATGTGCATATGCAGTATGATCAAAATATATGGTGAATGTTGCATTTTTTAAAAAGTTGTTGCAGCAAAAGATACATTGCGGTTAATCTCCCTCAAAATACTGCCCCCTTGGTTTGAACACACTTTGTCTTTATGAAGTGCGATAAGAAAATATGGTGAATGCTGCTACTGAATGCCATCCAACAGAAACGAAGGCTTGCCAGGCATGTGGTGCACACCTGTAATCCCAGCACTTGGGAGGCTGAGGCAGGAGGATCATTGAGAGTTTGAGACCAGCCTGGGCTACAAAGTGAGCTCAAGGCCAGCCTGAACTGCATAGCAAGGATCTCAAAAAGACAGGAAAAAAAGACGTCTGCATCTTGCCTGCTTTCACCTTTGACTTCTTTTTTTGTTTCATTTTTTCATGTTTTACAGTAGTGAGGATTGAGCCCAGGCTTTTGCACTGAGCTACATAATAGCTCTTTATTTTACTTTTTAAAAAATGTATTTCTTTTTATTTCAAGGCAAAGTCTCACTAAGTCACTAAGTTCCTGGACTGGGCAAGAACTTGTGATTCCCCTACGCCGGCCTCCCAGAGTGCTGAGATCACCTTCGGTTCTGACACCGCATTGAGCAGCGTAGTCCTAGCCTGTGGCCCTTCCCTCACAAGCATTTAAAGACTCCCATCTTGCAGACTGTTGTCCGGTTCTCAGGGAGCGTTGTGTGCCAGGCCCTGGCTCCCCCTGCTCTCTCACTGCGCCTCAGGCACTGGTGTCTCTGCTGTTCCTCCAGCATCCGGCGGCCCCCACCACAGGCCCTTTGCATGGGTGTCTTTCTCCCTGAAACAGCCTTACTGCAAAGAGTCACACAACTGAATCCTTCCCCTCCTCGAGCCTTTACACACTGTTCCCTTCTCCATGACGCCATTCTCACTCCACCTTCCTGATGAAACCTGCCGGATCCCTGTGTTAGTTTTCTGTGACTGCCGCATTGAAGTACTACAAACTGGTGGCTTGGCCAATGTGAATTTATATTAACAATAAGCCTTGGCAACAGGCTCTCTTCTCTCTCTCTCTCTCCCTCTGGGAATCTGTTCCATCCTTTGCCTGAACGTCTGGTTCTTGGCATCCCAGGCTTGTGGCTGCACCACTGTCTTTGTGTCCACATGGTGGCCTCCCTGTGTGCGCACCTCCTGCCAGTTCCCCCCTTTTTATAAGGACATCATCAGATGGCAGCAGGCCCCGCCCACCCCATGTGACCTCATCTAAACTAACTGTATCTGTTGTGACTATTTCCAAATAAGGCCACATTCTGAAGGACGAGGGGTCAAGACTTTGGCCTGTGAACTAGGGGAACACGATTGAACTGATAGCCACCCCCAGCTCTGCTGTGTTTTCTCTGCTGTATTTGCGGTTTTCTAACATATGGTATAACTTTCTTACTTACCGTGTTTGCTACCTACTCCCCCCTCAGGCAAGCTTCAGAGGCAAGAATATTCTTTCTGACTTATTCATAGCTTCATCCACAGGACCCAGAACTGTGCCTGGTACACAGCAGTTGCTTAACAAATATTTGCTCTGAATTTATACAAGGAAAGGAAAGCTGATTTCTCACACCCCACCCCCACCCCCACACCAGCTCTGGTATGTTGCTGAGGCTCAATGGGAAATGAATCCATAGGCCCTGAGGCTACTTGAGCCTTAAAAAGCCCTGAGTATCACCCCGTGTAGTTCTCCCATTTCACTGATGGGAAACTGAGAACCACAGGATTAAGTGTCGAATTCAATGGCACAGGAAAAGCAGAAGCCAGAAGTCCTCTTTCCTGCTACTTCCGACAACAACCGTGAGCTTCAGTGTGTATTGTGGCCCCAGCAGCCAGGGAAATTCTGAGATGCCAGATTAAAGGCAGTCAGTTTCTCTGTATTTGATCAATGGCAGATGGACGTACAGTTCTGTTTGCTGTAGATAGACTGAGGTGATGAAGACATCAAAGATGCCATACCTGATGGGCCAGTTCAACCAGCTTAGGATACCCAGGGCTAATGTCAATGCAATAAAAAAAGTGATAAACCAACCCCATTCATCTCTGCCATGGGTAAGGAAACACTTCTGTTTTGGCAAACCTGTGCTTCTGGTTCAAGATCAAGAATTTCTCAACCTGGACCTCACCATGGGGCAAGAGCTCAGACTTCCTTCCCCCTGGCTTGAGCTACCTGTAAGACTGGGAGAAGAGGGTACATTCTGCAGTTATAGCTGGAAGCATGCAATGTGAGGCATGGTGCCTGGGACCCAGCAGACTCTCAAGACATTAGCTCAATCTGAATTTTTAAAAAATCCTAAAATGCTTTGCCGCATTCTCCTTATGATGTAGTGGTTATAGAGACTCTGAGTGACCTTGGACAATCACTCAAGTTTCTGGTGCCTCCGTTTACTCTTCTGTAAAATGGGGTTGATAATAATGTTTACCTCACTGAGAATTCAATGTAGTAATCCACAAAAAGTACTTATCATAGCACTTGGTACATAATAAACTCAAATTTTGCTCTATTAGTGCACTCATTTACTCACCTAACACATACTGTAGATGTACTTTGAATTTTAAGCACTGTGCCAGCTCTGAGAGATACAAAAACAAAAAGACTTGGCTCCTGTGTGCGACAGGAGGCAGCTATCGGTGGTCAGGACTCTACAGACCTTTGAAATTGTGGGTACGTTTGTGTATAGTTTTCCAAAGTGGAGGACTCAGGCAACATCATCTGTCAAAGGTATCCATGGTTGATTCCATGGTTAAGGACCACCAGTTTAGATAGAAGCAGAAAAATCAATAAACAGAAGCAGAAAAGTCAGTAGACAAACTTAAGACAATGTGGCCTTTCCATATGAGAGGTCTGTACAGGCACATGGAGGCCGACCCTGGCCAAGTCCTGCCCACTGGTGTCTGACTCGGCCTCATGTAGAAGGCGGTCATGCCATTTCAAACACGTGAGGCATCTTGCTGCATTCACCAAAGAGCTGAGAACGCAGGCAAGCATGGGGAGAGAGGAAGAAGCTGAAGCGAGAACATAATGAGCCCCAGCCTAGTTTTGTTCTGGTTTCTGGAAAAAGAAGTAAATTCAAAGAAAAAGAACATAGAAGGAAGGAAAGGAAGGGAGGGAGGGAAGGAGGAAGGAGAAAGGAGAAAGAAGAAAGAAAGAAAGAAAGAAAGAAAGAAAGAAAGAAAGAAAGAAAGAAGAAAAGAAAAGAAAAAGAAAGAAAAGAAGAAAGAAAGAAAGAAAGAAAGAAGGAGAAAAGAAAAGAAAAAGAAAGAAAAGAAGAAAGAAAGAAAGAAAGAAAGAAAGAAAGAAAGAAAGAAAGAAAGAAAGAAAGAAAGAAAGAAAAATTTCCATTTGCATGCTAGTTTTCTCATCATTTGACCCTTGGGAGAGTAGCAAGGGGCTGGGCACAGCACTCTGGGAGGTTGAAGCAAGAAGATTACGAGCTTGAGCCCAGCCTGGGCAGTTTAGTGACTTAATAAGACCCTGTCTCAAAAGCTAAGAAGGGCTGAGATGTAGCTCTGTGTGAGGCTCTTGGGTTCAATTTGGTACTGCAAGGAGAAACAGGAAGAGGTGGCAAGAGGAAGAGAGAGAGAGAGGGAGAGAGAGAGGGAGAAGGACAGTGCTTTAGAGTCCCAAAAGGCTCCACAATTCCTGCCTGTACCTCTAGGGACTCTCACTCTTGGAATCACATACTATTACACACTGTCACTTCCCTTGCACTCATAAGCCATCTAGATTTAAGAACAGCCCAGTTCTTGGTGGAAAGAATGCCAAGTCACATTACAATGTCCCTCTAGGCAATCCAGGGTGGATCGCCAACGTCTTGCCGCAGCCTTCTGAGTGCTGGGATTGGAGGTGTGTGCCACCACGCCCAGCGTCACTGTCTCCCACTCTTGCCCTGCTTGCCCATAAATAGAATATATTTCTGCATCTATCAACTTTGGACTTAGATATAACCATTACTTTGGTCAGTGAACTAGGGGTGGGTGTAACATATGCCAAGTCTGAGTACCACCTTTAAATGTATATACCTATGGAAATGTTACTCTGTTATGTCTGCTGTGAGAACAACACAGCCCACACATGGGCTCGTCTATCAAGTCAGGTCTGGCAGTGAGCAGGCATATGAACCCGGCTGAGCACTAAAACAATTGAATTTCACATCTGTGAGCAGAGACATGGCCAGGATTCTGGGCTATTTGTTTCTGCAGCAGAAGCTGACCAGTACACTGATACATAGTTCACACTCGATTATTGCTTTCTCCATTCTCACCTAAAAATGGGACAGAGACCTTGAAGGAAGGTCTACTTGAAGATACCAAGGCTACAGCATTTAAATAGTTTGAAAGAACTTCCACTATAAAGACACAACAAGAGAGTTAGGTAGGGTCGGAATTGACTGGAATGTATGCCAGAGACTAGCAACTGCAGACCAAAGTCTATTCCCTCTGTGCAGGAGCACAGGTACACTGCTGAGTGCTGGCCAAGGGAAGGCGATGAATGCCGTGGGAACCTCTTCTTCATCTGGGTCCTAAGCCCACCCAGCACGTGCTTACTCCACACCCTTTCCCCCACTATAGGCTGATTGAAATGGTGACCTTAGGGCAGCTTGGAAGCTGCCTATTGGAGACAGGGTGTCATCCATGTGAAGTTTGAAGTTTGGATGGGCTGTCTGGAGGGGCTGACTGTTTATCTGAGCACCTACTTTGCACTGCTGCTGTCAGAGATAATCACAGAGGAAGCTGGTGGTGTGGTGCACACCTATAATCCCAGCACCCTGGGAGGCGAAGGCAAGATGATCACAAGTTTGAGGCCAACCTGGGAGAAAATAAAAACAAAAAATTAAAAAAGGGCTGGGGATGTCAAGGCCATGGATTCCATCCCAATGCTAGAGAGTCTATTCCGATTTGTGCAGAGGTGATGGGGCATTTTTAAGGGAGACAAAGGTAGCAGGAGGGGGAAAAGCAGGGAAGTGAAAGTACAGAAAGCCCGAACTGCACAGGGGTTGGCCCAGGTGACTGGAGCCAGGACACAGAGGCCTATCTTTAGCTGCTGGCAGGAACAGCTTATTCTTTGGCAGTCTTGAGTTTCTCCCATCCAGGTACTAACCAGGCCCAAGCCTATTTAGCTTCTGAGGTCGGACACATGCAGGGCGGTGTAGGCACAGAAGGGCCTTGCGTTTCCTTAGACAGCACTTGAGAGGGGTCCAGGGCCATCCCGGGGGTGTGGCTTATCATCCTGGTAGAAACCAAATGCTTGCCCCCATCTTTGTAGGCTGAAGCTGGGTCTCGTTAGAGGGCCTGGAAGAGAGAATCTTCATCATTACCTCTTTCGGCTTTGTTTGATCCATTTGTTTGCAAATAAAACCCAGGCAATAACAAAATAGATGGGTCCAAGCCAAGGGGTTAAGTACTGACAAATCTTAGTAAGTGTTTATGAAGAGCTTACTGTGCACCCTGCACTGCACACAAACCTATATCCACAAAGCCTTATTCAGTTCTCTGTATAAACATGTAAAATAAATGCCATTATTCCCACTTTAAAAAAATTCATAAACATAAACAAATCAAGAATCTGCATGGTCTATAACTTCTTTATGATCACATGCCTGGGGAGGGGCAGGAGCAGATTACAGCCAGATTCTTTTGGCCACAAATTTACTGTCAGGACCACACAGCATTGATTTCTTGTGTTCAGTAAATTTGGAAAGACACACAGGAGCCAGGTAGCCCAGACTGTCCTAAGACCCACACACAAAGACCTAGAACACCAAGGAAAATGTTTTCCTTCTCCAGGGCCCTGAGGGCCTGAGAAACCACTGAATGTCAATAGAAGGGTGGGTAAAGGATACTGGAGCCAAGAGAGACAGGAAGATGTGAGCTCAAGAAACAAAACTGAGGGGCTGGGGATTTAGCTCAGCGGCGAAAGCGCCTGCCTGGCAAGCGCAAGGTCGTGAGTACGGTTCCCGGTACCGGAGAAAAACCAAAAAAAAAAGAAAAGAAACAAAACTGGACAGGCACCAAGGGAAGCAGTGAGCAGGGATAGACAACGTGTGCCTAGAAAGGCCTGGTTAATATTCAGTCGTGAATGAGTCATAGGATTCACAAAAGTCCATCCACTCAACTTTCCTTAACAATGCACACTGGAAGACCCTTAATATTTCCCCAAACAGCACACCGCTGGACAGGGCGGGGACAGGAGAACATCCAGAAAAGTAAGGAAAGCCCCTGGAGACATACAAGAGGAAAGAGACGCTGGGTGGTGGAAACAGTTCTAGTCCTGGCTGAGCCTGTAACTAGCTATGAGGCCTCAAGCAAGTGAATTTCACCCCCAAACCCAGAGCCCAGGTGCAGACAGAGGACTGGGAACGTTCTAGGGTCTCCTTCGGCTTTGCCAGCCTGGTCATCGGTCGTTTTTGTTTTTTTTTTTTTTTTGGTTTTTCTCCGGTACCGGGAACCGAACTCATGACCTTGCGCTTGCCAGGCATGCGCTTTGCCGCTGAGCTAAATCCCCAGCCCCTGGTCATCGGTCGTGTTCATCCAGGGCAGGTTCTAAACAGGCAGGTCTCTATTAGTGTTTCCTCACCTCTGGCAGCGAAAGCAAGTATAATGCATGGCCTCTGTCAGGTGAAGACACCAAAACTCATTAGAATCCAAAGCCACAGGTTGTGAGGGCTAGAAATGACCATCTCTTTGGCATCCTCTTATCATGCAAATGAGCCGGAACACAGAGGCACAGAGAAAGGAAATCATTTTACTAAGTAAGGCGCACAGCTCTGCCCTGGGACAGCTCCATCTGGAACCCTGTTTGTTTTTGCTGGGTAGGGAGCTTATTCTACACCTGCCTGCTGCTAGGTACTGAAGGAAGAGGAGAAGGTCACAAACAGTTTTGAAGCACTTACCAGGTGTCACAGTCTACCTTTGGTTTGCACTTGGTTTGTAAACAGTCCACAAATTTTATCGAGAGCCTGCTCTGTGTTAGGAGGAGAGATGGTTTCATTTTTGTTCTTAGCTCAGGATTGTTTAACTTTTGTCAGCAGCTCTCCAATAGCCTTCCTCTCATCTGCTATGGGTCAGTCACTTCATTCCTCAATGGGTCACTAGCGAGGGAAAGAACATTATGTTAGGCTTAGTTCAGAGAACTGTGTGGAAGATGTGGGGGGATTAAAATGATCACAAGATGACTAATGACTTTCTGAATATAAAAACAATAGGAATACATTATACATTAAAGAACTGGTAGATATGAGCATACTGAAATTAAAGTATATTCATAAAACCGTCCATCACAAACAGGAGAAGGCAAATAAAACATCAAGGAGAGATATCTGCAATTTATATACAACTTATATGGCAAAGGAAATGTTAATATTCCATGAATTACTTCTGAGAAATTACCCCAAGGAAATCACTGAGGACATATGCAAAGATTTAGTCACAAAGAGACTTGTAGCGGTTCTGTGTTTAATAATGAACATTTGCAAATGAGCTGAATCTCCACCAAGAAGGTAGTGCTTAAGTAAAATATGACACAAACTTACAGTGAAATGCTGCAGGCCTATTAAAAACTAATGCTGCAAAATATATGTGCTGGCATGGAAAGGTGATTGTGATGTATTATTAAGTGACAAAAGTAGAATTTAAATAATATATATAGTTTGATTTTCCTAAAGGAAAATGTACTCTTCTCCCCCTACCCCATGGGTACACATAAGTATCTAAAAGAGCACATGTCTCATAGTAAACAATGACTATTTCTGTTTATGGTATATGTGTTGAAGTTTTAAAAAAAGTAGTAAAAAAATGCACTGCTTTTATAATAAAAAGAAATAAAGGAAATTTATTTCAGGAACAAACATTAAGAAATAAAAATAAAAACCTCAAAAGTAGATAATAGGCCTAAACAAACCATGTTCATGAAAGTGTGCAATGATCCAGTAAACGTGTATTTGATCTTGGTTTTTGTTTGTTTGGTTGGTTTTTTGGTTTTTTTCTGGTACCAGGAATTGAACTCACGATCTTGCACTTGCCAGGCAGGCTCTGTGCTGCTGAGCTAAATCCTCAGCCCCTAGTATTTGTTCTTGTTCATAAACCAACATGCAATTAAAATAAGAATGAAATGCCAGTCTTCTTTGTTTTCCCTTCTCCATGATGAAAAGAGAGTCCCCCGATGGGGTCATAGGGAAATATGCAAGAGCACAGGTACACCCTTCAGGAAGAGTGAGTTAGGAACTGGCAGAAATTCATTCATTCTCATTTTTTTTTAGGCTAGAGATGTGTCAGTGGTAGAGCCCTTGCCTCACATGCCTGATGCCCTGGATTGAATCTCCAGCACCACAAAAACGAAACAAAACTAATTTTCTTTGGTCTGGCGATACCTTTTGGATACGATCCCAAAAGGACAGGCAACAAAAACAAAAATAGACAAATGAGATGGCATCAAACTAACAAACTTCAACACAGCAAAAGAAATAATCAAGTGAGGAAATGACCTACAGAATGAAGATATTAACACACTCACAGACTGTACATCTAGTAAGGGATTAGTGTCCAAAACGGATGAGGAAGGCAAACAGCAATAAACAACCCAATGAAAATGAGTGTATCACCTAAACAGTTCCCTGAAGAAGATGTGGAAAGGCCAACAGGGGTATGAAAAGGTGCTCCACGTCACTGATAGTGAGGGAGGTGCAAATTAAACCATGATTAAGTGTCACCTTACACCTGTTAGAGTGATTATTCTAGATAAAAAGTGTTGACAAGAATGTAGAGAAGGGCCAGGGATTTAGCTCAGTGGCACAAGCACCTGCCTGGCAAGTGTAAGGTCCTGAGTTCGATTCCTGGTACCAAAAGAAAGAAAGAGCCGGGCATGGTGACACACACCTGTAATCCCAGCACTCAGGAGGCTGAGGCAGGAGGATTGTTGCCAGTTCAAGACCAGCCTGGGCTACAAAGTGAGCTCAAGGCCAGCCTGAACTTTATAGTGAGACCCTGTCTCAAAAAGACAAAAAAAAAAAAAAAAAAAGAAAGAAAGAAAGAATGCAGAGAAAAGGGAGCCCTCCTACACTGTGAGGAACGTAAATTAGTACAGTGTTTATGGAAAACAATACAGAAGTTCCTCAATACATTAAAAATAGAACTGTCACAGGATCCAGCAATCCCACCTCTGGATACATGTTTAAGGGAAATGGAATCCATATGTTGAAGAGACAGGACCCCCCAATCACTGCAGCATTTTCACAACAGTGCAATATGGAATCAACCTATGTATCTCTGGATGGATGAATGGATGAGAAAATATAGTGCACACAGAAGAATATTATTCAGCCTTAAAAACAAGGGAAATCTTGTTATTTGCAAGAACATGGATGAATCTGGAGAATGTTATGCTATGTGAAGTGAACCATGCCTAGAAAGAAGAACACTGCATGATCTCACCTGCGTGCAGAATCTAACACAGCCAAACTCATACAAGCAAAGAACAGAAGGATGGTTAGTGGGGGCTGGGGATAGGCTGGTAGAAATGGGCAAAGATGGCTTAAAGGATACAAAGTAAAAGAAAAACTCCTCAGTGACTCCACCCATCCATTTCCAGACCTGGAATCTAAGCAAGCAAGTACAGGTTACCACCAAAACCCAAGTCCTGGGAATTGCATCTCAGTTTCCTATGTGATAAAGAATGACCCACTGGCAACAGCCTACACATTCAGAAGCAGAGGAAAGGCTCTATCTAATGTGGTGGTATAGGCACATGGCACATTATTAAGCAAGCATTTAAAATCACATTTAATAAAAATATTAATATTATAGAGAAATGCTGTAGATGTGAAGATATGTTAAAGAAAATCGGGCATAAGTGTATACTATGTACTGGTTTTAAAGAAGTGAAACAATTTATATCTAATGTTTGAATATAGCATACATTTAAGAAAGCTGGAAATAATAAAGTTAGTACAGTATATCAGCTAGGATTCTAGTCAATTTTGAAGTTCTTCACATTTTTCTGAACTTCCCAATTTTTATGGAGTATTCATCTGTGTTACAAACCAGAAACAAATCCAAGTGCTTTAAAATATTCAACAAGCCTTGTGACACTCCCTGAAAACAAGAAACACTCATCTCTTCTGACCCCTACACAGGGCCAGACACTGTGCTTTGCATGAATTGATTCAGGTCATCCTCCATCCACTGTGTGATGTAAGAAGGTATATTGGACCCATTTTAGAGAAGAAATTTACATAGAGAGAGTTGAAGGGATTTCCCACTGTCATACAGGTATTGGATTCAAACTCAGGTACATTTGTTCCAGAGCCCACTCAGAGTGACGCTACTTTGCCAGAGCAGAAGAAAAAAGCAAAGCACACACTTGCTCTTCCCTGGATTAAGTTATTGTTTCAGAACAGAAATCAAGAGGCTCAGGGCCTGAGGGATTCACCTGTGACATATGGAGTCCTGAGTGCAAAAGGGAGGGTCTCATATTACTGCATCTAAGGGTGGCTAAGTTGTCAGTTTTGAGCAAAGATTGTAAGACGTTCATCAAGTGGCTGGATTTAATATACTAGCTAGCCAGGTGTGGTGGTGCAAGCCTTTAATCCCAGCACTCTGGGAGGCTGAGGCAAGAGGACTGCTGGAGTTTGAGGCCAGCCTGGGCTACAAAGTGAGTTCAGCTTGAACTGCATAGCAAAATCCTGCCTAAAGAAGAAAAAAAAAAAATCTGTCTATCTCTCTACATTTCAGCTAATCCAAAGGTGAGCATAGTCTTAAATGATGAAAGCTCATTTAATTTCACCTGTGTGAAGGACACGCGGTAGTCTCCATTTGTTTTTCTTTTTGTCTTTTTGAGGCAGGGTCTCGCTATGCAGTTCAGGCCTGCCTTGACTTCTCTTTGTAGCCCAGGCTGCTCTCGAACTCACAACGATTCTCCCACCTCAGCCTCCCGAGTGCTGGGATTACAGGCATGCACTACCACGCCCGGTTCCATTTTACAGATAAAATATCTGAGACTTTGTTAATCACTAGAAAGCCATGAACCAAGCCCAAATTGATGGGCATTTTATAAACTGTCTTCCCAGTATTCTTTAATACTGTCAGAAGTCACAAAGACAAAGCAAACTCTGAGAAGTCACAGGCTAAAGAGTAAAGACACACAATGACTAAATGTTGTATTATAAATGAGATCTTAGAACAGAAAGATAATATTTATAATCCATCTGAAATCTGGAGTTTGGTTAATAGTAATGTACCAAGTTTTTGGGTTTGTTTTGTGTTTTGCTTTCTTACTTTGTGTTTCACTAAAGTTCAGGTTGGCCTCAAACTCGAGATACTCCTGCCTCAGCCTCTACAGCACTAGGATTACAAGGATGTGCCGCCATGCCTGAGAGGAATGCCCCAGTACTGATAAAAGTACCATAGAAACATTAGATCTTAACAAGAGGGATTTAGAGAAGTATGTAGAAATCCTGTTATTTTTGCAACCTTTCTGTACATCTAAAATTATTCCAAAATAAATCTTTCAATTTAAAAGTCTGAGCAGTACGATGTTTCTTTAGAAATTAAAAATTAAAGCCAGGCATGATGGTGCACACAATAATCCCAGGGCCGTGGAGGCTGAGGCAGGAAGAGCAGAAGTGTGAGGTCAGCCTGGGTGGCTTAGTAAGACCTGTCTCAAAATAAAAGAGGACTACGGAGTACCTTGGTGGGAGAGCACTTGCATTTGTCTGGCCTGTGGAAGGCCCTGGGTTCCATCTCTAGTACCACCAATCAACAAAAGTTAAAAATCGAATTTCTGCACAATACAGCAATACCGAAAGAGTTGAAAGCAGTTTCTTAAAGACATACTTGTGTGCTCATGTTCAGAGCAGCGTTGTTTATCACAGCCAAGAGGTGGAAGTCACCCAGTGTCCAGGGATAGATGAACACATAGATAAAATACAGTATGTATGCACAAGGAAATATTATTCAAGCTTGAAAATGGAAGGAAACGATGACACAGTCTACAACATGGATTAACTGTGGGGACATTATGTGACATTAGCAAGTTACCAGGAAGACAAACACTGCATGATTTCACTTACATGAGGTCTTTAGAGTAGGCAGAGCAGACACACAAAGTAGACCAGTGGTTGCTGGGAGCTGGGGGAATGGCGGAATAGGAAGTTGGTTGATGGGTGCAGTTTCAGTTTTACAAGACGAAAAGTTTTGGAGATTTAGTAGTAAGGATTTCACAATAATGTGAGTTCATGTAATGCCACTGAACTTAAGTGACACAATGGCTAAAGTTTATGTTGTTTACATTTTATCACAGTTAATAAGTGGAAAAAAAATCCCTGAGACTTTGATGAAGTCACCCATGGGCCAATAGCAATAACTGGATTCAAACGAGGGTCTGTGTGATGTCAAACTGGACCTATTTCTGGTGCCTACCTAGGGAGGTGAGGGGTGACCATCAGTTCCAGGAAGTCGGCATTCTTGGAGAGCTGGCTGTCTTGCCAGGGCAGCTGTGCAGTGGGGGACACAGGTCAGCAGGTCCTGACTCTGCCACTTGCTGATTGATCGACCTTTGCTGAGAACAGAGACTTCCCCCGGGCCTCGGCTGGCCTGTCTGACCCATGGCCGAGCGTCAGTGACAAAGCCTGTGCCGAGGGCGGTTCCGAGGCTGAGCAGGAAGCCGGTGCTGACTGAGGAGCACCTGGGAGGCTGTCAGGCAGACAGATGTGAGCTTCACCACAATCCCAGCAGGGGAGGGGAGGCAGCTCAGGGAGGAGGCCAGACTGCAGCCTGGAAGCAGTGCGCTCCGAGGCGTAAGGGAGGGCGTTCCAGGAGGAGACAGCTTGTGACATGAGGCCGTCAAATGCGGTGGGCTTAGCATGGGAAGGAGGGAAAACCGTGCGTCTTCCTAAAGACGGGCTTTCCAGGCCATCGCGGGAGCAGAGCTGGATTCAGGGGGAAGAGCCAGCTGGGTGCAGAATCTTCCAGAAGGAAGAGACAAAAACCTGCTCCAGAGCAATGACAGTGCGTAAAGGACAGGCAGTTGGGTGGATCTACAGGACTCAGTTACCCAGTAGACACTGGGAAGAGGTGGGGTCTGCCACACCTGCATTTGTCCATTCGTTTCTTTATTTCCCACTGGCGAATGAACCCAGGGCCTGTGTACTGAGCTGCAGACCCAGACCCCAGTGCCCTTCTTACATTTTCTTTTGAGACAGGACCTCGCTAAATTGCTAAATTACCAAGACAGGCCGGAGCTTGTGATCCTCCTGCCTTGGCCCCTCACAGTGCTGGGATGACAGGTGAGGGCTGCTACACCTGACTTCTCATGCCTGCTCATAGGACACAGGAGGTCAGGGAAAAAGTAGAGGACTAGGCTGCCCAGACTTATGGAGAACAGCAAGGATACAAGGGGGTTCCTCCTCTTTTTGCCCTACCCATGTTCGTTCCTCAGTTTGGTCTTGGTGGCTCCCCTTAAAACCTACGCCCCACCTAGACAGGCCCATCACCCACCTGGTGCATCAACTGCCATTCCCTACAGCGATGATTGCTAAGTCTGTGTCTTTCGCTGCGACTCCTCCCATGAAGGAAGTGGCCAACAGCTACCTGCCCGCTGGTTTGTTAACCTGTCCTAGCCAACAGTGGAGAACATCCCACTCCCTGCCCATAGCTGCATCTTCTCTGGTTTCCCAGCCACATGGCCGGTGCCACCAAACGCCAAATGCTAAAAGCAAACCCCCGACCCGCCCCCTCCGCCTTGGTCCCTCCCTCCTCCCCAGACGGGTTTATCTGGGGAATTCACTCCGCTGAATACTCTTCGTATCCACTGTCCTCTGCTTCCTCTGCATCCCCAAGGTGACCTTTTCAGTCCAGTTTCTTACTGTTTTTCTCCAGGGCTTCTGCTGCCACCTCCTAAATGGATCGTTGGCTTTTGTCAGGTCCCACTGAAATGCAGTCTCTGCTGGACTCCGGAAGACAGCTGAGCTCCAGCCCCACCTGCAGCTGTCGTGTGGCTGCCTCTTTTCAAGAAGAGGTGACATTACTTAGCACTGAATTCAAGGCCTCTCAGAAATGGGTGACCCTTCCCGGTCCTGCCTCACCTCTCTTAACTTCTCGGACAGCGGTGTTTTGCTCCAGCCAAACCTCTCTGTTGTGCTACATGTATGCATGCTTGCTGACTCCTGCTTATGGTGGCATTCCCTCCCCGTCAGCCCAGCAAACCGAGTTTCAGCTCCGCCCCCGCCTCTCTGGGGAACTCTTTCAGCCTTGGCCCAGTAATCGCCTCCCTGTGTGCTTCCACCACCCCTGGCACTGAAGGCCTCTTATCCTGCTCTCATCAGATCCGGGTGACCATTATCCATTCCCTCACAGCTCCTGTGCATATGGATGGAGCTGGAGGTAAGATGCCCCTCGAGATGCGCAGCTGCAGACTGTCTAACAATGGCGCTGGACTGTGGCATCTGACTCCACGATCCACTGTTCAGAGGCTGATGACTCCGAGCCTTGACCCTTGCTCTTCCTCTTCCTGAACACTCATCCAGTTTCCACTCTGCCTTCCTCTTATGGGCCAGTTCTCTAGAATCAGTTGCCCTGAGGCTCCCTGTCACTGTAGTTCTTCACCCAGACTTACTGTCTCAGCAGCACATTCACTTATTCGTCTGCCTCTTCCTCTGGAATAGGAGTGCCGTCAGAGCAGGACCGTGTCTGTCTGCATCTGTGAGGTCCTCAGGAGTACAGAGTACCCATGGACACATGCGTGATCACATCTGGTAAAGGAGCAAATGGAGACTATGGCTAAGTGAGCAGAAGTAGGGGAAGGAGGGACCTGTCCTGAGACATTATTTAATGGTAGATCTAATACTAATCAACCTTGGGAATCACACTTATGGAATGGACAGTGGCAATTTGAAGAAAATAGCACAGCTGACAAATGTGGATGAGGTAAGGGGAAATGGGAAAAATGTTCTCATTGCATAATAAAGTGTGGGTTACATGCTATGGTTTTCTTTCTTTGTTTGGTTTTCTTCCGGTACAAGGAATTGAACTCAAGACCTTGCGCTTGCCAGGCAGGCACTTTGCCTCTGAGCTAAATCCCCAGCCCCTATGCTACAGTTTTCAACATTGGTTTTCCAAACCCTTGTAGGATTACTTAGGAATATCTCTCATGTGGTAAAGAGATATTTAAAATTTAATAATTCATCTTCTTCTATTAAAAGATAAGTAAGAGCTGGGCACGGTTGTGCATGCCTATAATTCCAGCGTCAAGAAGCTGAGGCAGGAGGATCACTGGGAGTTTGAGGCCAGCCTGGGCTACATAGTGGATTCCAAGTTGGCCTGAACTACATAGTAAGACCCTGTCTCAAATATATAAATAAATAAATATATATTTCTCAAATATATAAATATATAAATAAATAAAAATAAGTTAGTTCATGGTTAGTAGAGCAGGCCCTGGATTTATTCCATAGTGCGTGCGCGCGCGCGCACACACACACACACACACACACACACACACAGAGTTTATTTTTTCACACAGTTTAAAATGAACAATTATGAGATGTTAACATTTTAAAATAATTTTTCTATTTATGAATTGGTCAAACATGTATCTACTCATGTATCTCTATCAATATTTATAAAATGCCTAATATGATGTCTAGAATTTGACATTCTTGAAAGTTATGTCCAGTATAATTTAAATTTTCTGTATCATTTTATTTCTTTATTTTTTACAAAACACTTATGCTTCAGTTTTACAAGAAGTGACTTTTTTTTTTGGTGGTACTGAGGATTGAATCCCGGGCCTTGAATCCAGGAGCTACATCCTTAACATTTTTTTATTTGATTTTTCATTTTGAGGCAGGTCTTACTTAATAAGCTAAGTTGCTCACGCTGGACTGAAACTCGAAACCCTCCTTCTTCAGCCTCCCAGAGTGCTGGGATTACAGGCCTATTCGACCACCCCAGGCAGAAAAGTGACTTTAATAAATGCAAGCAGATACGCCAACATATTTGTTACAGATGGTAAGGACACTAAAATAGTTTCTTCTGCAAATTTGTACAGAATTTTTTTTAATTCTAAAAATGTTTTAAAAAGAAAAAAAAAATTATCTAAGGTTAGACTGCAAAGTTAGAAAACCAGGATGGGAAGCAGAGTCAAGGTCAAAGCCGAAAGCGCCTGAGAGGGAGGACGGCTCTCCCGAAGTTTGGGGATGCGGACCGGGGACAGCTGCTCGCCCTGGGAGGCTGATCTGCTGCAGGAGGACGCTACCGGGGTCGCCGCGGAGGCTCCTGAGGGGCTCTCCCCTCTCCTGAGGGCTCCAGAGGGCTCTTCTCACGGCCCTTCCTGTCCTCTGCGGAGAGGTTTTCGGTCACCTTCTCCACCAAAAGCCGCAGGAGAACCGTGGCTTGAGACGGGGCGGCCTCTCGCAGCGGCTCCGCGACCAAGGGGCACGGGCAACAGGCGGCCCAGAGCCTCGGCCGAGTACCGGTGCTCATCTGCAAGCGTGAAGCAAGCGGGACGTGTGGAAACTGGGCGCGATGTGGAGAGGGGGAGACGGAGCCCGTGGGTGGGTAGGAAGGAGCGGGACACGGCGTCCCGGGCGTAGGAGAGCGGGAACCCCGTCCCCTCCGCCATCCTGGGGTCGCGCCTGGCGCTGCCGCTTTCCCTGGGTCCTGGTCCTGGTCCAGCGCCGCAGGGCGCGGGGGCTCGGCCCGGAGCCTGACGCCCACACCCATGCGGGGGGCTCGGAGGGTCTCGGGGCGTCCCCGCCTCGGCGTCACACGGGGTCGCGCCTCGAGTGGGCGCCGCCTGCACCTGGCCCTGGTGACAGCGGGCCGCCAGGAGGGGCGGCGCGCGGATGCGGAGTGGTACCCAGGCGGAGCGCAGGTCGCCGGGATGCAGCCGGGCAGGGGTCGCGCGCCTGTCCGAGCACCGTGGCCCTTCCCATCCACCGCAGCCGCAGTCCGCGGCTGGAAAATGGGGCGATCCTCGCCTCCAGGGCCCCGTGGGGAGGCGGGCGCGGGGAAGCCCCGCGGGCAGCGTAGCCCGGGACCCT
>NW_004955461.1:2769419-2787531 GCF_000276665.1 Chinchilla lanigera
GCGAGGAGCCGTGGGCAGGGGCGCGCCGCACGCGCCGGCGCCGCGAGTGGATCTCCGCGCGGAGCGGATGTCGGCCGCCCGGCGACCTGCGAGACGGGGCTGGATCCACCCGCCAGCAAGTTGCAGTTTTGTCCACTGCGGTCCTGGAAACTTGGAGCCTTGGCTTTGCGGGTAGGGATGCGCAGGGAGTAGCTGGCTGAGGGAAGGGGCCCTCGGGTTCCCGGGTGTGCGGGCTAACCGGGCACTTTCCCCGCCCCGGACTCGAGACTGGCAGCGAGTTGGGCGTTCAAGAGGGGGAGGGGAGAGGTGCCACGGCGTGGCCCGTGCCTGGAGATCGATCTTGATGTGTGCACTTGATCACACCCTTACTGCTAATCTCCCAAAACAGACCCCCCCCTCCGACAGCCACGGATTTGGGCCCCCGATGCGGTTTGGAGGCCCCGTTTGCGAAACTAGAGGTCTGTGAACCGTGTGATGCTCGCTCCATCCTTTGACCAGCGTGCCCCCGCCACCCCCCACCCCCCGCCCCAAGGTGATTTCCCAAAACTCGGTCGCTCTGTGTTTTGAAACTTTCTCTGCTTTTGCATTGCGCCTCTGCGTTTGCTGGGTACCCCGGCACCCTCGGGATGGTGATTCTTTTTGGAGGGGTTGTTGATGTAATTAGCTTTGCCTTCCCTTGGCTCGGGGCGCTCATGTTGGTGCCAGGGCTTGTGGTCTGCGAGGAGACTTCCAGGAAGCACAGCCACGAGGCTGCATGTGCCCGGTGTGTGGACACATGGTGAATTTTCCGGATAGTTCGCAGGCTTGGGGCACTCTTTCCTCCAGACTGCAGGCCAGCCTAGAAAATTAGAGAAGAAAGACCACTTGGGAGGGTGTTCAGGACAAGAGAGCAAGGTTTTTGTTTCTTTTGGGGGCTTGTGTTTTCCAGAGCGAGGCTGGCAGCACCCACTGGCCCACTCAGATTGGTGCCACTGAGTCCAGGCTGCGGGAAAGGTGGAGAAGCTGCATGTGTGTGTGTGTGTGTGTGTGTGTGTGTGTGTGATGTGGCTGGGGCCAAGGTCGCAGGGACTGTATCTGCTGAACTGTGAGTTATAGGATGTTGCAGGCCTATTTTGCATATGGGCAGAGACAAGTTGAGGCTTGTTCACTTGCCACCATTCTGTGGTCACAGCTAGTCTTTCTAAAGCTCTCCCCACAGACAGGGGGTTATATGGATCCTTGGAACCCAGAGTGGAACTTCCTGGAAGATTTACTATAGCAGCGAGCCCTTTGGGGGAGCGAAAGGACAGACAGAACCCATTCCAAGGCCTGGTCTCCACGGTTTTGAAATGAAATACGTGCTGGAGGTGAGGACGCCTCATGGTCTGAGGTGTTGGCACCGGGTCTGGGCTAATTCCGCTCTGGGTCTGGGGATGGAAAGGCTGGTGGCTCTCTTGTGGGCTGTAATGCTGGTCTCATGCACTGCCTGGAAGCAACTTGCTACAGCGTTCAGTGGTGTTGTGTTGCCTAATTAGGGGTGGTCGCCTCTTCTTGTTGGGTTACCTGCCTGGAGTGTAAGATTTTGCATATACTGGCTTCTTTTGAAAAGTAGACACCAGTTTCTTTTTCTGAGCGATTTTCCTTTTTCTCCCTGTTACACTGCCCGCCTCCCCCACTGTTCCATGGCTTGAGGGACACGGAGCTAGAAGGAGAGGCTGGTAGTTCCTCAGGGCTGTCAAGTCTTAGCTGTTTTAGGTTTGCATGACTGCTGGTCTAAAAATCCGGTGAATTTCCACCATCCCCACTGAATTAATCCTTGGTTTGGGGGAATTTTTTTTCCCTGCACGGTAGGCAGGCAGATCAGCTGGGTTCCAGAGCCTGTTGGTACCTTGTCTGGGGCTCTTTGCCTGCCCGAGATGGACACTGTCCCCTCACTGCCCAGCTGAGGGGCCTCCTGGCCACAGACACCCTTCCTCTTCTGTTTGTGTGAGGCCCGGAGTGTGCTCACATCACGGGCAGGTCTACCGTTGAGGACACCAAGGACTTTGCTGATGGATGGCCTGTGCTCTCTGGAGAGGTAGCCCAGGGGCTGCTTGTGGCTGTGATCCGCCCAGCTGTTAATGTCAATGGCTTTTCTGATGGTCTGGCTTGTTATTTATTTATTTTTTCTAGTTGGTTGTGGACAGGACCTTCTTGGAGAACCTACTGTCCCTTTCTCCTGCTGCCAGTTTCTGACCTCATTGAGAGGCCAGGCAGGGCATCCCCTGAGACACCCGGTGTCTCCGGGGGACCTTGACCCCAAAACAGAGCAGAGCAGACCCTGGAGAAGATGAACAGGTGAAGGCTCCTGTTGACAGTGACAGCGACCTTTTTTTTTTTTTTTTTTTTGGAGTGGTACTCGGGATTGAACCGAGGGCCTTTGCACTGAGCTCCACTGGAACCCTTTTTAAATTTTGTTTTTTATTTTGTTTTTTATTTTTATTTTTTTTTTGGTTTTGGTTTTTCTCCGGTACCGGGAACCAAACTCACGACCTTGCGCTTGCCAAGCAGGCGCTTTTGCCGCTGAGCTAAATCCCCAGCCCCTAAATTTTGTTTTTAATTAAGTTGCCCAGGCTGGACTCCAACTTTCAGTCTTCCTGCCTCAGCCTCCCATAGAGTGCTGGTATTAGGGGCATGTGCCACCACGCTGGGTGCACTGACATCTTTTCCGGAAAGTCTCAGAAATTCCAGGACTCATAGCCTGCCAACAGAATGAATCGTTTGGTAGGAGCCACCTCGGTCTCTGCTATGAGGAACCAATAAGAGCAATAATAAGAATTAATAATAACAGTAGAAGTGCGGCTGATAACCTTGAAATCCTTTGTTGTGCCAAGCACATCCTTTGTGCTCTGCCTGCGCTGTGGCTCTTAGAATAAAATGAGTGGTGATGTTGAAGGGCTGTGGTGGCCCAGGCTTGGCTCTAACTTGGTAGATATATGACCTCGTTTAATTTCCCACCGAATCTCCTGCAAAGCAGGATCCTTATTATCTTTATTCTGCAGATGAAGAATACATGGCTTAGAGGTTAAAAATATCACCCTGGTCACATAGCTTGGCAACATCAGGGCTGATGGGACTTGGCCCAGACCCGTCTGACTGATGGGCCTGTTCTTGGAAGTCAGGTAGTGGAGTTAAGAATGAGCAAAGGATGCTCCTTGGCCTGAGCTAGAGACCCGGTGTGCCCCTCTGTCCACACAGCTCAGGAACAGCTAGAACTCTCACCCTCTTGCCTGACAATACCATTTACTCTGGCCACACAGTGAAGCAGGCTGAGACCAGACAAAGGGCTGGGAGGCTGTGGGTGAAGTCACCGAGCGGGAGCGTTCAGCATGGTGGGTCAGGGGCCCTCAGGGCTCAGGCGGGTGCCCCCTGTGGGTAGCACTCAGAAGGCTCCATCCTGGTGGAGGATGTCCGATCATTTGCAGAAGGCTGTGGCTCCCTGTTGGGGCTGTGACCAATCCCATTCTGGGACTGTGTCCAGACTAATTACTTTCAACTTGCACAACAGATGGGAGACTAAGCTCTTGCTCGGATCACTGCCCTGCTCCCTGCCTGTTCGGAGTACAGCACCTACTTCTGTCCTGGGATGTCTAAGTCCTGAAGAGATTCCAAGCAAGATGAAGATGGTGGCGGCCTCCCTGGGCTCTATTGTTTAGAATGGAAACAGTCCCTGAGTGGCATGTCATGCTCCTGTAATCCCAGCCTCTCCGGAGGTTTAGGTGTAGACCGAGGCAGGAGAATTGATTGAGTCCAGTAGTTCAAGACCGGCCTGGGCAATATAGTGACACCCCATCTCGGAAACAGAAAACACAAACATTGGGCTACAAAACACAAGACTTTTAAATACATGATGTCAGATGGTCTCATTCTTCTTTCTGTTTCTTTTCTGTGCTGGGGATCTAACCCAGGACACTGCACGCTCCGGCATCCACTCTGTACTTCCGAGCTGGTCTCCAGCCTGTGATTTCATTTCATTTTCAAGTTCCAGAATTCTGAATTGTCTTCCTCTTTTGAGGGGATTGAGGGGGTGCGGGGATGTTGTTCTGTTTACCTGCTTTTATGCCATCACTGTGAACTCTTCGAGGTGAGGCGTCTGGTACCCAGAGAGCCCTGGTCTTTGTTGAATTGAGCAGCTCCCAAAAACGACTTGGTCTTCAGGAAGTCAAGGAGCTGGCGTTGTCTTGTTACATGTTTAACAGCTTGGCCTGGTGGGAAGTGGAGGGGCTTGTCTGCAGGGAAAAGGAAAGCCAGAGAGCAGCAGAGGTGTCTGGGGACATCACAGGGGGTCACTTCACCCTGGTCTCCTTGGCTGCAGAAGAGGGGTGATAAGGCACCAACCCTATAGGTTGCCTCGGAGACGAGAGGTGCCAAGCAGATGACTGGCAGAGGCCCTACATCATAGTAAGCACTCAGTACAAGGGAGCAAATATTATTACTGTCACGATTACCGAGTTTTATTACTTCCTGTGGCTGCATACAGCAGCGGTTTCTGTCTGCATGTCAGTGTGCACGGGTGACATTCTGGCTCCATACATCGTGAGGTGGCAGTGACCTCGCTGCAGTTCTTTGCAAGCATCGGAAAGAAAGTGAGCCTGGCAGATGTAAGCCAGAAAGCAGGAAGCAAAAAGGCCGCCGCCGGCTGGGATCAGGAAGTATAGGACCCAGGGCGCCTGTCGTGCAGCCCGTGCACGCTGCTGAAGCTCGCTGTGCTGAACTGGGGACAGTGGTTTCTTCCTGCCAGGGAGGAAAGTGCAGGCAGTGAGCTTCTGCGGAGACACAGCAGCAGTTGTCAGTGTTTACGCTTCAGGACTCTGTCTTCTTGGTGTGTCAGCCTAACACTGGCTGCTCCTTTGACTCATCGACTTACCGAGCGCTTACTCTCTGCTGGACACCACTATAGCTGCTGGAGATGGAGCCGGAAGGAGCAAGGAGACGACCCCTGCCCTCCTGTAGTGTCTACTCTAACCCTCCTGTAGTGTCTACTCTAATCGAGGCTGGGCAGTGTGGACCTCCGAGGGCCGGGAGAGGTGGAGGCAGTGCAGGTCAGGGCTGCACCAGCACCCGTGGGGTGTGGGGCTGGCACCTCCGCGTTCTGATGTCAGGTATTCCGTGGGGGGGGCCTGGTGCGCGGTGAGGACCATGGCACTGGCAGGCTCCAGGTTCGTCTTTGTTTATTTTGGTGGCTGTCTGGTAAAAGGACAGCCTCTCTTTCTCCTGTTTCCCTTCCTAAGTTTTACTTCTCCACACTGTGCTTGTCCTCTGTCTGTCTCTTCCCACTACATGCTAAGCTTTTGGCGGCTGAAAACTACTAGCATTCATTCATTCATTCACTTTGGGGCGTCCGGTGTGAATTTATTGCATCTCTATTCTGTGCCACCTACCCCAGGTGCTACAGATGTAGAAAGGAACAAAGGACAGAGTTTCACATTCTCGGCACTAGGTGACAGTTGGCTAATGCAGATGAGGAGTGTCAAACATACTGAGTAAGGGAGGATGGTGCGTTGGAGGGCATAGTGTTCTCTGGGAACAGGTTGGTGCCCGCAGGGCCAGGGAGGGCAGGGAGGTTGGCTCCTCAGGGCAGGCTGCATTGGGAAGGTGCGGTGGGAGCGGTCCTGAAGGGTAAGCAGGGGCTGCGTGTTTCAGGCCCTGGGGGCCGCAGGAGTCTACGGCAGGAGCTGGGCTGGGAGACCCCGAGGAGCAGCAAGAAGAGGAAGCCCAGTCCAGGAGGCTCATGCTGCTGGCAGTGGGAGGGCACAGAGTGGCACAATACATGCCTTATGGGAAGCCCGCAGAGCTTTTGTCCTTTACCAGTACAGGCGACCAGCCAAGGGGTATTGAGCAGAAAGTCACGCAGTCTGACTCAGCTTTCGGAGCAGTCAGTCTGGCTGCCACGGGGATGAGACTGCATGGGGTTGGAAGTCAGGGCACCGGGGGCCAGTGCTGTGGGGCCTGGTCCAGGCGTCAGCCAGGGGTGTGGCCACGGTGCTGGGCTTCGGACTGTTGTCAGCAGTACCCAGTGCTGCCGCTGTGTGCTCTGGGAGGGCGCTGCCAGCCCTAGGTGGCCATTGAGCCCGCGGACATGAAAGCTGTACATCAGGCGTACAGGTGGGATTTTGAAGACTTCATACAAAAGAAAAGAAAAGAATATAAAATAGCACATTAACCTGTCTTTCCCTTTTGAGCTGGGGTCTTGCTATGAAGTCCAGGCTGGCCTCAAACTCCTGTCTTGTTTACGGTGTGCTGGGATTATAGGCACTTGCTACCACACCTGGCTTTTCATTAATCCATTTAAAAATGTAGGTTATATATCAAAATGATAATGTTTTGGATATCTTGGGTCAAGTGCAATTTTTCTTTTTTAAATTGCAATACTGGGGATTGAACCTAGGACCTTTTCACTAAACTACATCTCCAGGCCTTTTAAATTTTTTTATTTGGAGACAGGGTTTCACTGCATTGCTGAGTTACCAGGCTGGCCTTAAACTTGTGCTGACCCTACCTCAGCCTCCCAGAGCGCTGGGGTTATGGGTATGTGCCACAGTATATTTTGAAAGATATTTTCACCTGTTTCTTTTAACTTTATTGTGGCTGCTAGGAAACCAGAGCTTACTCATGGCGGATAGGATTCTTCCGCAGGTCAGTGCTGCTCTGGAGCTGCGCCTGGGCCTCGTAGGCCTTCAGTGAATCTCAGGACTGAGTGCTAGGCACTGGGAATTCTGTAGGGAATAAGAAACTACGGACCTCGGGAAGCTCCCGGGCGGGAGAGGGATGAAACCGGTGGGCAGGAGGGGCTGGAGGACTTTCTGGACCTCAGAGACCAGGCTGATATGACTGGGGCATGCTGAGGGGGCACTTTTCAGGATTCTCAACAAGGAGCTGCTTCCCAGGTTTTGGAGTAGAAAGACAGCGAAACAGGTGTGCGAATTTGGGGAGGAGGGGCCTGACCTGGGGGCTGCAGGTCCTGGGGGACAGAACTGTGAGGAGGGGAATTTAAATTTCCTTTTCTCAAGTGAAAGAAATATGAACTTATCCTTAAAAATCTGGAGGACTGATTGATGTATTGCAAATATCACTTCTAGGGCTCAAGGTGTAGCTTAGGAGTGGAAGGTGCGCTTAGCATGTGTGAGGCCCTGGCTTGGACTGCTGGCACTGCGGGGAATATTCTTGAGTTGAATGCCATCAGTTTAACTTTTTAAAAAAATAGCTGTAATCATGATATGCCTGTTGGCGTCCTGATTTCTTTTGTTACTTTCTGGACTCTGAGTACATGTGTGCAGTGCGTAATGATTTCCGGCACTGCGCGAAATGAGTACACAAACACAGCACCTTTCAGCTCCTCCCCACACCCTTTTATTCACTTATTTATCTTCTAAGACTTATAAAATTAATTATCATATATACAGATTAAAAGCCAGATGAATAGGCCAAAGACCATATAAAACATGTAAAAGAGTTGTACTAAGTCAAGGTATGCTTTTAGATATATTGTCTGTGCTGGATTACAATAATTTTTTTTTTTTCTCTCTTTTCCTATTCTCTGTCTTTTATTTTGTACTTTATTATGTAAAGTTGTCCATCAAAGAGAAATCATGCAAGATTTAAGGTTGTGTGTCTGTGTTACTGTAGTTAACACTGTGGTCTCAAGGTGCACCCATTTTCCTATAAATGACCCCGAATTACCCTTCTTTATGGGACAGTAGTACTCCATTGTGTATAAATCCAACATTTTTTCTTTATCCATTCATCTGTTGTTTTTGTTTTTGAGACAGGGTCTCACTATACAGTTCAGGCTGGCCTTGAGCTCACTTTGTAGCCCAGGCTGGTCTCAAACTTGTCAGCGACCCACCTGCCTCAGCCTCCTGCCTCAGTCTCCAGAGTGCTGAGACTACATGTGTGCACCACTATGCTCGGCATATCCATTCATCCATTGATGGACATATAGGCTGTTTCCATGAGTTAGCTATTATAAATTGTGCTGCTGTAAACATAGGTATGCATGTATCACTGTAATATGATGTCTTTAATTCTTTTGGGAAGATACCAAGAAGGGGAATGATTATATTGAATGGAATTTCTATTTTTAATTTTTTGAGGAATCTCCATATTGATTTCCATAGTGGTTGGACCAGTTTACACTCCTACAAACAGTTTTTTCCCCCACAGCATTTGTGATTGGTTGATTTCCTGCTGTAACCATTCTTTCTGGAGTGAGATGGAATCCCAGTGTTGTTATAATTTGCATTTCTCCAGTGGCCAGCAATGTTCAGAATTTTTTATGTATGAATTGGCTGTTTGTATTTGTTCATCTAAGAAGTATCTATAAACTTCCCTCATATTTGATTGGATCTTAAAATTTGAGGGGGGGGTCTCATTCTTTTAGTTCTTTATATATTCTAGATGTAAGTCCTTCGAAGAATAGTTGGCAAAATTTTTTTCCTATTTTGTAAGTTATCTCTTTGCGTTTGTTTTGCTATGCATGTTACTTTTATTTTTTGTGGTACTGGAATTGAGCCCAGGACATTTGCACTGAGCAACATCCCCAGCCCTTTTTTATTTTTTATTTTGAGACAAGGTCTCACCAAGTTACTGAGTTGCCCAGGTTGGGCCTGGACTTGTGATCTTCCTGTCTCAGCCTTCCTGAGTTCTGTGATTACAGGTGTGTGCCACCACACCTAGCTTTTCCTTTATTACTCTTAGCTCCTAGGCATTCCTGTATATTACCTGTGTTTTGTTCATGCCATTTTTATTGGGTAAACAGTGTCTCTGTTCAGTTAGTTTCACTGTTTACTTAACAACTTCTTGGATTTGCATGCCTCAGCAATGAGCCCTGAATTGCCCAGGTTCCTCTGACGTGGATGCCTGTCCTCAGAATGGGCTGTTTATAGAGGTCAAGTTTTTTATTTTTCAATTAAAAAAAAAAATTTCTAGTCCTAGGATTTCCTTTTTTTTTTTCCTTCAGTACTGGGGAATGAACCTGAGGCTTTTGCATTGAACTACATTCCCAGTGCTTCACCCCTTTTTAAAATTTTGAGACAAAGTCTTGCTAAATCACTAAGTTGTCCAAGCTGGGCTGCCACTTGAGAGCCTCCTGCCTCAGCCTCCCAGAATGCCTGAATGACAGGCAGTGCCACTATGCATGGCCAAGTCCTAGGACTTCTATATTGTAAAATCTCAAGCATTTGAGAGTTTTAGGTAAATACTGTGGTTATGAGATCTGCACGGCTGCATTTGCTGTTTTCTGGTGAGAGGTGTGATGTTTGTTGCTGTCCATGATCCATCCATTAACGTGTCATTAGTGTGTACAGCGTGTTACGTGGCCCACACGTTTATGTCCATAATGTTCACTGGTGTTGGGTTTTTCTTGCCCCTCATCTAGGATTCAGCAATGTTTTGGGACCACCTGTTGTGGGCCAGGGGCTGAGCAGGGCGAGGTGTTCTGCAGTGATCGTAGAAGCGTGGGTCTATGCACGGTGCTCATCCCAAGTGGGGAGACAGCCAAGAAGCAAAAGCATGCATAAAATAACACACCAGTAAAGAGTGAGGAGCAGGACAAAGGGGACAAAGAGGATGCTCAACACGGGGTAAAGGCTTTGACCCTGGAATCCTGCTGAAGGCCTTGGCATTTTAGTGGAGGTGTAGCCTTGGTGAAATGTATCCAGAGAGACAGAGCACAAACAGAAAGGACAGAAATAAATATGTCTGTGTGGTAAAGGAAAAAGCACAGCTAGGTGGGTGTGGTGGCATACACTAGTAATGCAGCCACTCAGGAGGCTGAGGCAGGAGGATTCTAAGTATGAGACCAGCCTGTCTCAAAATAAAAATAAAATGAGCTGCCTGAGTTCAGTCCTCACTGTTGCCAAAGGGTAGAGGAAAAGGAAAGAAGAAACATGGGGCTGGGGATTTAGCTCAATGGCAAAGCGCCTGCCTGGCAAGTGCAAGGTCGTGAGTTCGGTTCCCGGTACCGGAGAAAAAAACCAAAAAAAAAAAAAAAAGGAAAGGAGAAACAAAAGAGCATACCTAAGCAGTAAAACCAGTGCATCAAAAGGCAAATAAAAGGATTGAAAGGCTTTTTTTTGTCTTTTTTTTGTTTTGTTTTGTTTCGTTTTTGTCTTTTTGAGACAGGGTCTTGTCATGCAGTTCATGCTGGCCTTGAGCTCACTTTGTTAATCCAGGCTGGTCTTGAACTTGCAACGATCCTCCTGGGTTAGCCTCACTAGTGCTGGGATTACAGGTGTGCACCACCGCACCCTACTCTGGGAAGGCATTTTTGATGTGTATGGCACACTGCAAACCACCCGTAACTAAAATGTGTAGAGAATTCCCAGAAGGCAACAGCCCTTTAGCAAAATGGGCAAAAGATACGAGAAAAGCAGTCTGCAGAAGAAGAAAGCAAAATGGACAGTGAATGTGAAAAGATTCAAATTTCATTGCCAGCCCCAAGTGTAGGGAGGTGTGGTGTGTGAGAGGAAAATGCTCTCTTTGTGGGTGCTGCACTTCATTCTGGTGAGGAAGGCAGCATGGGCAGCATAGTCATGGTCATCAAGGTCTGGAGTGCTGCTGTCACCTCGTGGATTCCCTCCGGGGCCGCTTGGCCCAGCTTCTGGCCCAGCTCAGCCGTGTTTCCAGGTTGGAGCTGCGTGTGCCACCCCCATGGGTGGGCCTGGGGTGCTGGGCGGGCCCTGATCGGCTGGGGGACATGCGAGGTGAGTGTGTATGTTCAGAAGATGGGCCGCAACGCCCGCATCAAGTCCACTGTCACCATCTGCGGAGGGGAAAGGGTGGGTCAGTGCTGAGGCCGGAGTCTGCTTTCCCTTTCCTTTAGTGCAAATTTTTAACA
Source organism: Chinchilla lanigera (assembly GCF_000276665.1). NCBI lineage: Eukaryota > Metazoa > Chordata > Mammalia > Rodentia > Chinchillidae > Chinchilla > Chinchilla lanigera. The sequence goes on from NW_004955461.1 coordinate 2,780,275, forward strand.
TGGGCCTAAGATTGTCCTTATCTCAGGGACACCTGTGATGCTTCAACCCTTGCCTGTTCTGTGATGCTCACAGTGAGGTAAGCGTATCTGTTTTCTCAAACATTTATCATTGTTTTTGAGGCAAAGATGTTCACAATCCTTTCTCGTAGCTTTTTGAAATATACTGTCAGTCGTCACCATCCATAATCACGTCAGCTGTGCAGTAGGACACCCGAACTTGCCTCCCTTATCTAACTGGGACACCGTGCTCACCGCCCCCCCCCCACGCCCCAGCCTCTGGTACCCACAGTTCTGCTGTCACCCTCTGCACTCTTTTCGGGTTCATGGGTGAGTGAGGTCGTTGGCATTTGCCTTTCTGTACTTGGCTTATCACACTTAGCATCATGTCATCTTTTCTGTTTGTAAAGGAAGAATACAGGTGTCTGGACGCATCACTTACCCATTCTGAACGTACATGGGGGTGTGGCTGGGAGCACGGATGCCAGGATGTTCACGTGGTCAGTTCTGGGTTCTTTAAAACACGCTCAGGGAAGGCCGCCCTAGGTAGGGAGAGCGGTGGGCAGAGGCCCGGAGCAGGAGGTCTTCAGGGGCTCTTCCAGGTCTTGGGGGCTGCTGAGGGGGTGGGCGCTGGCCCCACAGATTGTTTTGCTGGGTGTGAGTAAAGGGGGCCGCTGAAGCAGTGGGCTGTGGGGGCCGGAGCCAGCTCCAGCAGTGGGAAGGAGGAAAGAGGATGAATTCAATGTTCATTCTGGAGATAAAGGCCTGTAGCTGCAGGGAAAAGTTTGAGATCCCTGGTGGCCCTGAGGAGAGAGCCAGGGCCTTTCAACCCTGCCTCAGACAGGACTTTATTCTGGGGCAGTAGGTGTGGAGACGGGGAAGCGATGAGGGTGAGACTGGAGTGGAATGTGAGCTCACCAGCTGGAGCTCCTAAAGAACATTCTAGTTAATATGGCCGAGGCTGTATCAGCTGCCCTCATGTTAGATACTTGGCTTTTCCTCTTTTCAAAAACAAATAGGAAAAGGAAAAGGTGCTGTATGTGGAAAGTCCGCTAGAATTTATGAGAGGGCGGCTCCAGAGGGCAGAGGTCTCTTCCGGCCTTCCTTGTGACTGGGTTTGTTCCGAAGCCTGGGTCCTGGTTAAGCCGTGACTCACTGGTGCAGCCTTCTGGGATCCCTGTGGGATCATGTCAGCCAGTCTTGGCGCTTGCATGTCTGCAAAGGAGAGCACTGCTGTCAGTGGGCGGGCTGCTCCTTACCGCACGGCGGCCTGCGGGGTCCCAGAAGCCCAGAGGCGAGGCCACACTGCCGAGCTGGCCAAGGGGTGGACTGGCCTGTGGGATGGAGCTTCCTCCCCCTCTTCCTCCTTCTCCTCCTTCTCCTCCCGACGCCTCCCTGCAGGACACCAGGAGGACCAGGCTTCCCAAAAGGATGCCCTCCTGGGGCTTTGGGACCTGGCTACGGGGGGAGCTGGTGGCTGTGGCCTGGCTGTGCTCTGTGAGTCCCTCCTGGCCAGGCAGGGAAGGCAGTATCACTCCCTTTGGTGACTCGGGACATTCCACACATGCCTTCCCCATTAGAAAGACATTCCCTGCATACTCGTTCCCTGTAAAAGGAAAAACAACAGGTTTTTTAAAAAGTCCAGGGGTGCAGATGGAAAGGAAGAGGAGGATTCATAATTGTGGCATATGGACGTCAGCTGGCAGCTGTCACCTGAGTGAGGTTTCTAGACCTTGTCCCTGGAGGATTCCTGACACTGGCTGTGTCACGGGCCAGCAGCCCCTCGGCCTGGCTGGTCTGGGCGGGGGCATCCTGTTGTACCCCTGGCCCTCAGCCGAGTGAGCTTTTCACCAGGCAGACTGGATCCTGAAACTCAAGCACTTAAGAGCTTTTAATGGCTTCGCATTAGCAGCTGAGAACCTGCTGTATGACTGGCTCCCAGTGAGCAGTTCAGAACTGTGGACTGGGCAGGACTGAGTGGCTGAGCTGTGACAGGAACCTGCCCTCTGAGCATGAGGCCCAGTGCTTCTGCTGCGTGCACCCCACCGCAGACTTGGGGCTGCATGAGGGCCGGCCAGGATGCCTTGAGTAATGGAAGGCTCAGGTGACGTGATTCTTCTAGGGATTTGAGGCTGCAGATTCTTTTCTAACAGTCACTTCGCACACTGTGAGAAAGCCAGTTGTCAGGACAGTGGGTCGGGACTCAACCCTGTCCCCACTTCTAGCAAACTCCTGTTTGTGCTTCGCGATGCTGTGTAGGGCGCACCTTTTCTAGAAAGTGGTCCGCTTTCCCCCTAGCTGCTTTCTGAGGTGAGAGCTGACCCTCCACTCGCCCTGCGGATGGGCTCGGCTGCTCATGCGCACGGCTCTGTGTCGCTGCAGTGGGTTCCTGGTAGGGGCAGCAAACTGAGCAGTGGTGGGTGGCGGATCACAGAGCAGTGTGGCAGGATAGAAGGGTGCACTGTGTGTGAGCGGACAGCGACCGGTGTGTGAGCGCACAGGGACCGGACGGTCGTTCCCCTGCCCCTTCCCCGAGCCACAGACCAGACCCTGTGAGGGCTCCGCCTGCAGCGTGGGGGTGCTCAGTGGCAGGTGCTGGAGGCCTTCGGCTGTACTCCCAGCACTGCAGAAGGTCAGCAAAAAATCAACACAGAAACCACTTAGATATACAATCTCCTAATTTGAAGTGTTTTCATTTCCGATTAGAAGGAACACAGCAGAATGAGTGCCCCTACCTGTTTCAGCAGCTGCTGCTGGGGTGGTGTTTCCCTGGGAACATGTGATACTGTTCCAAACGCTTCTTCAGACCCTTTCCTGATGAGCTCTGTGTGCTGGGAGAAGCCAGCGACGTCTGGAGTCCAGACAGCTCTTTTCCTTCCCCTCTTCCTTCTCCATTCCCTGAAAATGAGCTGGCTGTTTTCTCCTTTTTCTTCTTTTTGAGGACGCTAGTCCTTTGTATCCTGCTGGTAAGTGCAGGGCTTCACTGATGTGTGGGCCGATACGTGGGTTGGCTGTTACCAAGCAGTCCCCGTTTCCGGCCAGCTCACTGACTCTTGCCCTCCTCGCCTGTGAGCTATTGCTGATTTCATCGCGGAAAGAGCTATGATTTTCAGATTGCTCTTTACTTACAGGGAGTGATCGTGGGGAAATGCTTAAAGGAACAGCCTGATCAGCCAGCCCGTTGAGAAGAGGCTTTCCTGAATTTGTACAGCATTTCTCGTCCTGTGATCTCAGTACTGTGTGCTGGGAAGCCGTAGGAGCTTAGCCTGCGCCTGGAGTGTGAGGCTCTTGGGAGAATAATGAAGAGGAACTCTAGATTGTCAGTGGAAGGTCCAGTTTTTGCCTTTGAGAAAGACAGAGGAAGCACCAATAATAATAATAATAAATTAAGACAGTTACAATCCAGCACAATGCTTTTTAGTATTACTAATAGTTATAATAAGATGGCCTCATATAGATGCTAAGCCCTATTCACCAGTTTGAACAACTTTTCTGGCATGAATTCATATAAATGTTTGGGTTTTGGATCTTTCCGGGGTTTGGGATATTCACCTATACGTACTGGGTAATCTCAGGGACGGGAAGCAAGTCTCAACATGAAACCAGTTTATATTTCCCATAAATCTCGTACACCTAAGTAGAAGGTAATTTCATATACTATTTTAATAATCTTGTGCATGAAATGAAGTTTCATGGTGTGAAGTTTTCCCTTTGTGGCCCAAAACATTTTCGAGTTGGAGTGTCTCCTGCTTCAGGTTTTTGGGTTAGGGATGCTCTCCTTGTTTTAACTAAATTACACGTTAACATCTCAAGCAAGCAGTGAAATTCAGCCACCCACATTAATTGAGTGTCTCCCGTGCTGGACCGTGTGACCTTGCTGCTACGGCACCAATGAGTACTGTGGGTCCGTCTGAGCCCCTCCCTCTGAGTCTCGAGCAGGAGTGGTGTCTTAGACACTTTTTCACCCTGCGACAATATTCCCAACACCTGCTACTTAGAGCAGAAGAGGTCTGTTTGGGCCTATAGTTTCTGGCTGTGGTCAGCTGGCTCAGAGGCGGGACAGCACGGTGTAAGGGCCTGGTGGAAAGAGCTGCTCATCCCACGGCAGCCAGGAAGCAGAGAGAGATGGGGGGATCCAGGGAGAAGGACATAGTCCACCCTTCCCGGTCCTGTGTCCAGTGACCACCTCTCACCGGGTCCCGCCGCCTAACAGCACGTTCGGGCGCTGGACTCATCACTGGCTGAGTCCACCGAGGAGTGCAGCACCCTGTTACGGGTTAGAGCTATCATGGCTCTCCAAGCTGTGTGTTTGGAAGGTGACTAACTTATGGGAATGGTAGAGCTGATTTGCTGTTAGGACGTAGAGCCTGGTTGGAAGAGGCCGGTCACTAGAGGTGTGACCAGGAAGGATGTATCTGCCTTCCCAGCACCTTCCTTGGCTGTCTGCTTCCTGGTTACCATTATGTGAGCAGCTTCCTTCCACCCAGACCCTTCTGCTATACCATTTCTGCACTTGAAACAGCCAGCCATGGACTGAAACTTCCGGAGCTGTGAGCCAGAATGAACCACTCCTCCTTTAGCTTGTGGGTGCCAGGCCTTGTGTGTCATCGATGCGAGAATGGCCAAGACAACCCCCCCATGATCCAGTCACCTCCCAAACACAGAGACTTTGGGGGACGTTTTAGATCTAAGTGACAAGGCACAGTGACATTTGCTTTTGCACAGGGCCATCGGAGAGGAGAGGGGTAGTGGTCCTCAAATGGACAGGGCTGTGCCAGCACTGATAACCAGGGAAGGCTGCAGGGAAAAGTATCTTGGGTGGGTTTTCACAAGAGTAGAAGGGCTGAGGTCACCTGGTCTGTGGGTCCCTTCCAGGTGAGGTGGTTCTTGAACAGGACTGGCAGACAGAGCTGGTGGGTAGACAGGTTGCCAGTACAGAGGGCTCTCACCTTGGCATGAATTCTGAGTCCCTCATCTGGTTGGTTGTGACGATTCTGAGTGATACACAGTACAATCAGTCATGACGGCTGGCTGGGACAGCCCTGAGTGATGGGCACTGTGCCAGGCCCTTCACCTGCACGGGCCACCAGCTCTGTCAGATGACTCTGCCACCCCAGTTTGCACATGCGGAGAGGGGCAGCCCTCTTGTGTGTGGCAGAGACTAGTGAGGGACACTGTATCCTCATCCTGGAAATTCTGACACATCACATCATTTTCCAAAGACCTCCTCAGGGTAGTGCCGCCCACTCCACCAGGCCAGGGGCTAGTGCTGTTCAGATTCCTCATGAGCCCCAGGCTGGAGTTTAATCCCGCTGTCAGGTATTAAGAGAATAGAAACTGCATCCACTCCCAGCATTTGGAACTGGGCCCTTTGAGAGGCAGTAAGGTTAGATGAGGTCATAAGGGTGGGGCCCTCATCTAATGGGTCTGTGGCTCTCTGAGAAGAGGAGGAAGATCCCACCTGCTGGAATCTCTCGCTGCCTTGGGACTCGACAGCAGACAGTGGTCCCCACAGCAGGGAGGACTGAGCAGATGCAGCTGCCTGGCCTTCAGAACCATGATCTGAATAAATCTTTCTTTCTTTATGAATTACCCAGTCAGAACTAAGACAGCGGGTGTTTAGTGGCACAGGATTGGTGAGGGTCTGTGGTGTAGCGTCAGCCTCTAGTCCACTATGTACTGTTGATACATATGAAAGAAGAGATACTGCTTACAGTTCAGCTGTGTGGTGATCTCTTCCATGGTGAGAGCAGACCACAGCTCATGTATGTCTGTTCTTCAAGGGGATGGGAATCCTCAGCAGGTTTTGTTTTTGACTTCTTGCCCCACAGGGCTATTATGGTGGCATTCTTGTAGGGCAAGTGAGATTCTGAGGCCCATAGCTGAAACCTTGTGCTGCTTTGGTTTTTCATGGGCTCACAGACCTCTCAAGGCGGATGACACTTCTTTGGCCAGCTCCTTCTTTTTTTTTTTTTTCCTGGTCCCGGGAATCGAACTCATGACCTTGCACTTGCCAGGCAGGCACTGTGCCGCTGAGCTGAATCCCCAGCCCCTTGGCCAGCTCCTTCTTGCTCGTTAGAATCCAGAGGTATCACTGTGGTGTGAGGGGTAGGAGGGCAGTTCTGGAATGGGAAGGGCACAGTCACTGTGCTGCATTCTGTTACTTAGATCATTGCACAGTGAAATTCGCTTGCCTCTGCCTCTGTTTCCACATCTGTGAAACAAGGGTTAAATACAGTTTTTTGAGATTTTGGTGAGCTAGCACATGCAAAGCCATTAACCCAGGGCCTAGAGACAGACACTGAGGATGCACTTCTGCACTTCTGCCTGCAGAGCCCTCTTATCCCCCACGGAGCTGTGTGAGCCCTCCCTGAGCTTCATACCCCAGCCAGGCCGAGCCGTTCAGCAGCAGAATAGAAGGGGCTCCCAGGAGGCCCCTGTGGGTGCTGCTGAGGATTTAATTGCTGCTTAGTTCTTGAACTGCACCCCCATCCCACACTGGGGGCCCAAATCACAGGAGGAGAGAGCAGATGGGTCCCCATGCCAAGAGAGGGGCTGCTCATCAGCAGGGTTTATTCATTTATTTATTGCATGGGCCCAGAGCCTAGGCTTTTTACAACCTGGGTCTCTGCCTGGGGCTTGGATCAGTCTGATAGTTGGTGAGATGGCTGTGCACATGTGTGGGGCGGGGAGCAACGTGGGCGAAGCTCTGGCTGCAGCCTCCTCCCCTCCCCTGTGTAGCTGTGTGTTCTCCCCCACCGCTCTCAGGGGTTCCTAGGTATGTCGCCTGCATCCAGGTCCCCTTTCCTCATCTGTAAAGCTAGGAAATTCCTAGTTCCTGCTAAATATTTCACTTCCGCCCTGGGGATGGAAGCAGATTTGGTAGGTTAAGTGCCTCCCCAAGGTCGGCTCGCTGAGCGATGGTCATTGTCATCCAACCTGTCCCCCAGCCGCAGGAGAGGATAATGGTGGTTAGTAAATCCATATCGAGTGAGCAGGGACCTTCGGTGCACTGTTGTGGGTAAAGCCTGTTTACACACTGCTTCTGCTTTCCTTCCCCTCTGGGGACTCCAGGACCCAGGCTGTGGCCCTGTCTGCAGAAGAGTGCCCCCCTCCCCGGGTCCCCTCCGGTTGAGCCATGAGCTTCCCACTCTGCAACTCATGTCAGTGCACTGGAAGTGGCTGTTACTGGGCTCTGTTCTGAGCATCTCCACCTATGGAATCAGTACATTCAACCCATATAGCAGTCTTTTTTTTTTT